>NW_008434835.1:0-384 GCF_000622305.1 Nannospalax galili | reverse complement strand
GTGGCCTCCATCTGTTGCAAAAAGAAGCTTCTTTGATGAGTGCTGTACAGCCTCTTTGTCACTCTAAGGGAGGCCTCTTCTATCTCGCACTGCATTCCCTTCCAGGCAGGCCCTAGGTATACATATGTCTCAATGTTCACTCTACGTGCATTTCTCATAGGGTTTCTAGGGCATCACTTCTCCCTCTAGGTTTCCTAGCCCCCCAAGATTCACTCATCTCCACTCTTTTTTAGCCTATCTAAGTTTTTTTTCGCCTCCTCCCTCCCTTCCTAGTCACAGTGCCCCCCCTTATTCCCACCCTTCCCTCAATACCTCCCAACTCCTGCCCCTTCAACTCTCACCAGTGAGGCTTCCATGTACATCAGAGTGCATTACACACAGGAG
>NW_008434834.1:0-384 GCF_000622305.1 Nannospalax galili | reverse complement strand
TTCATCGCTTCTGCTCCCTTTGTCCTCGTGGATCGGTGGCCAATGGCCCTCGAGGGGAGGGAGAGACCCACAGGGGTCACGAAGAGAATCTGAGGCGTGGCACCCCAAGAGGCCAGAAGAGGCCATTGGTGAGGGTGCAGCCACAGTTTCAGTGGAGACACCATCTTTTTTGAGATGTCAAGACCATGGGACAACCACCAAGCTCCACATCAGGTGTGTAATGGAGCTGGCCTGGGTCTGAGATGACGAGCTGTGTGCTCTGCGGACAGCACAGTCAGAGAAGTGGAGCTGCCAACACCCTTTGGAGCCCGGAAAACCGTGAGTGAATCCCAGATGTCCAGCCTTGAGCTACTTTGCTGGACTTCGATTTTGCTTACATATGTA
>NW_008434833.1:0-384 GCF_000622305.1 Nannospalax galili | reverse complement strand
AAAAGCCAAAAGAGACCTTTTAAAGATATTGTAGTTAGATCAACCACATCTTTGCAGCAAAGCAGCCTGTCCATGTCTAATGATTTGGATGAATATTTATGGGTTCCTCTTGCACAAAAGGGTTATAATAAACAGGGTTTCTGTGTACGAGGAGACCCTTCAATACCGAGATTGCTAAAGAAAAATCTAATAGAAATGGGGGTACATATGGATCTTTGTAAACAAATAACTAGGAAAAATAAAGTCAAACACAACGTGTTAATAAGATAGTCAAAGATTTACCTGTATCTCACGTATTGTTAATCATTGTTTATGTTTTGATTGTAAGTTGATTCCCTTGAATTGCAATACCACCCTTAAGTACATCTTAAAGCAAGGGTACCT
>NW_008434832.1:0-384 GCF_000622305.1 Nannospalax galili | reverse complement strand
AAAAAGCAAATCCTTATGGCTGAAGGAGTGTGATGTGAGTCGAGGTTGTGGAATCAGGTGAGGGCCATTGGGAAACTTGTCATGAAACTCAAGAAACCACTAATAGCTTTAAATATTGAGATGACATAATCAATTGGCTATCTAAAAGTCACTACCCTGTTTCCCAGAAGTAATTAGGGAGCTAACTTGCACTTTTCACATGAAATAGGAAGACGTAGGCAGTGTCCTCTCAACCCACTGAGAAGCAGCTTGTCATAGGTCACATCATTATAGAGACACAGACACAGGACTCTTATCCTGTGTCCTAAATCTTGAAACATCCATATTTTAAAGGTATTTTTATGGAAAAGACCAAAGGGAAGGTTGCAAAGCAAGGGTGAGTGT
>NW_008434831.1:0-384 GCF_000622305.1 Nannospalax galili | reverse complement strand
TGTGTGTGTGTGTGTGTATTTTAAAGATTCATTTTTAATTTTGTGTATGTGTATTAATTTTTTGGTAGTTATTTACAAATTGCCTAAAAGATGATCCTCAACAAACCAGAGTACCTGTTTCTCTATACCATTTCCTATATAACTACTTGTGTTCAGACCTACTAGTTTTTACCAACTTGACAGATAAAAAAAGAAGTGTTTATTTTCTGTGTATGCCATGGAGCTCTTGTGCATGTCAGAGACTATTTTGGGTGTTGGTTCTAGCCTTCTAGCTTAAGACAGGATCTCTTCTGTTTGTAGCTGTGTAAGCAAGACTCCTTGGTCTGTAAGCTTCCAGGGATTCTCCTGTCTCTTTCCCATCTTGCCTTGGGAGCACTGGGATTA
>NW_008434830.1:0-384 GCF_000622305.1 Nannospalax galili | reverse complement strand
AAGAAAAAAGAATCATGAGGAGATATGCAAGATGAGGCTCCCTAGTCCCACACTACAGCTACTTTTAAGCCAGAAGGAAGAATTTGGAGAGGTGTTAATGTACAGGAAGAGTATTGCTTTTCATTTAAAACCCATTTACGTGTTGGTTATCTTATAATCCACTGGAAATGCTATCTTGGGAAATATGTTACTGAGAATCAAGTGTGTTTTCTCAACAAATACTAAACAGTACATTAGTTGTTAGAATATTTAAGTATCAGAAATGAAGGAACCATTGACGAGTTCCAGTCCACCTCACAGACACTTGTATTTCACTGGATCTGAGCTAGTGATTTTTTCTAGTCTTTCAAGAAAGAAGTTTTGGTTCATATTTGTTAATGTTTC
>NW_008434829.1:0-384 GCF_000622305.1 Nannospalax galili | reverse complement strand
GGTTTTCTGAGACAACGTTGGCTCCATGTAACTTGGAATGTGCCGTGTGTCCTAGTGTGCCCTGTTCTCATGTTCCTCCTGATACCGCCTCCCTAGAACATTCTCTACATGTTCCTTGTTCATAAATTTTTAAATAATTATTGCGCTTTTGTAATTTTATACAATTCTTAATCAAATTTAGAAGCCCTCCCCCATCCATGCTCCCCATCCCCCCACCAGACCTCATGTATTCTGCCATACCATTAAGTCCTATCCAGTCATCGTTTTGTACCCAGATGTCCTTTAGTGTAAATTGGACCAGCAGAGTCTAGTCAGTACATCTAGAGATCATATGTAAGGCATACTCTCTCTCATCCAGCATCAATTAGTCTCCAGTAGTTCTCA
>NW_008434828.1:0-384 GCF_000622305.1 Nannospalax galili | reverse complement strand
GCTCTGCTGTTATCTACTAGCCATTCAGCTAGCCACATCCGAGTTAAACAGCTTCTTTGTTCCACAACTCCTAGAAGGAATTTTAGGTACAGCAATTAAAACAAAAAGAATTTTAAAAAGAATTTACAAAAAAATTTTAAAAGAATGTTTTACACTTAAGTGAAAGAAGTAAAAGCAAGCTCTGTCACTGGAGTCTGTAAGGAAAATTCAGAAGAATGGGGAAATTATGAAACGGTAAAATGGAAATTAATACTTGACTATGGAATATGCAAATAGAGTCTACAAATTGAAACTTGCAAAATGGACAACCTAAAGTACGTGATTACGAACAACACCCAAAATATAGTAGAAAAGTACCCAGATCTCCATTAGCCTATTCATTTG
>NW_008434827.1:0-384 GCF_000622305.1 Nannospalax galili | reverse complement strand
TCTCCAACATCCACTCACCCTCCAAAGATCTTGAAACACTGCAGTTCTGTACAGTAGCTATGGTCTGAACAGGCCTTTTGGACCATCAGATGAGTGGGGAAAGGGGTTAGAGAAAACAAGGATGAGTGAAGAAGGTTGGTCTGGAGACAGTGGAAGTTGACTCAATTAATGAGCCAAAGAAAAAACAGAAAGAGCTAAGGATTTAGAGGGTCATAATGGATTTTGAAACTTCCTGCTTCCAGCTACTCCTTATCTTTTTATGGGGTGACAGTAAGAATTACTCATCCCATTAGGAAGCACCCTGCAGTTCTGGGGAGTTTAATCTCCATGAGCCAATCACTATTATTATACATCTATCTGGCTGGAAATCACCATCTGTCCTAT
>NW_008434826.1:0-384 GCF_000622305.1 Nannospalax galili | reverse complement strand
GAGCAAAGGGCAGTGAGGCCTAAGGAGAAACTGAGGCTCAGATGTCTCGATCTATGACTTCCAGCCACCCAAACTATGCGATATACATTTCTCTTGTTTAAAGCCACCAAAGCTGTGGTATCTTGTTATGCCAGAAGTGGAAAGCTAACACAAAGAACAAGTCCCCTGATCCATGTGAGGCATCTCTAAATATTCTTTCTTTTCAACCCTAGAATGACAGTTTCTATGGAGAAATGCTTTTTCTACTCCAGATAAAAAAGAAATCCAATGAGTCCTGTTAAGTGTCCATCTTGTGTGTATGGATAGGAAATATGATACATAAGTGTGTGTGGGGGGGTGTATAGTGTGATATTTTATGCAAGTGTACAAATACACACACACACA
>NW_008434825.1:0-384 GCF_000622305.1 Nannospalax galili | reverse complement strand
AGAACACACAGGAATACACCAGGTTAGAGAAGTAAGTGGGGGGAGGGGAAGAGAATAGAGGAGAGGTGGGGCTAGATGGTGAGTTAACAAAAACTAATCTACTTTCCCTATTTTCCCTCCCCTTTTTTACTTCTTAATTAATAACCTTCTACAGTTTTTCAAATATGAGAATGCTAATAGTACCCCAAATCTCCCCTTCCCAGACATTTTATTGACTTTTATTATTTTTTCTTTGCAAAGCTGATCTTACAGTTATCCCTAAATTCTTGCACCCTATTTCCTTACCAATCTTTCTTTAATAATCCAAGTATAGTGCTACTCTCCTTGATTGTTTATCCTCAAACAGTTATTGAATTCATAGGGGCCATAGTTCATAATTGCCTA
>NW_008434824.1:0-384 GCF_000622305.1 Nannospalax galili | reverse complement strand
TCCCAATAATTACTGTGCCTAAGATTGTAGCACCCTTATTAACTATTCTTACTAACTTTCTGGCAAAGGCTGCAGCATAGCAATCATTTCTTACAGTAACATGCTTGATAACAGGAATGTTAACCCCCCTCCACCTGCAGAGAGGAGAGAACAGCAACGTCAGTACATTCAGTGAAACTTGCTTCCACTGAGCTAATTCCTTTTAGGGCCCAGGCACATGGACCAGTGCTCTGTGTCATGGTGAGACAGCCTCACCAAGGCAGCTGTGTTGGTCAGGCAGCTTCTTCTCAATCAAAACATTGAAGCCCCAGACACATTTTAAAATGCCAAGAGGAAACAAAAAGAGGCCTGTGTTTCTCAAATAGCCTTTATTGAGTCAGGACA
>NW_008434823.1:0-384 GCF_000622305.1 Nannospalax galili | reverse complement strand
GCAGCTGCATTTGCTCCCGGAGCACTTCAGCTGGGCCCACGTGCTGCGATGACACCTACCACACTATGCTAGTTTGCTTTTCTGTCGCTGTGATAAACACCAAGACCAAAAGCGACAGAGAGGGAGCGGTTATCTCATCTTACAGGCTGCTGTCCAGGGAGGCGAAGGCGGGAACTCAAGGTGGGGGCCAAGGAGGAACACTGCTTCCTCCAGCTTCCAGTGGCCTCCTCAGCTACCTTTCTCATACAGCCCAGGAACCCCTGCCCAGGGATGGCACTGCCCACAGTGGGCCGGGTCCCTCACATCACTTAGCAGTTAAGGAACTGCACCACCGAGATGTCCACAGGCCAATCTGATGGAGGTGATGCCTCCATCGAGGGGCCC
>NW_008434822.1:0-384 GCF_000622305.1 Nannospalax galili | reverse complement strand
TTGTAAAAACAAAACAGTTGACTTTCACATCTTGTGTTACTGAAGCTAATTATTTCTTCTGATTACTATAAAACATTTAACAAATTAAGTTTCCATTCAAATATGAGGTTAGCAAAATATCTCTTTATTTCTATAAAAAGTAGGTCCAATAAAATGGAATGAGAAGTTTAATTTATGGGGAGGAAAAAGGGAAAGTGAATACTTATTATTGGAATGGAAAGTCAACAGCTGAGTATCTGTGGTATAGTTATATAAAAGAGGAATGATGATTGGAGAAACGTGTCTGTTGGATAGGAAGTCCCCTTTATTATCATCCTCTTCAGTGACTAGTCACAAATCCTCTTTGAACTCCGTATACAGCACATATTCTCTCAGCCTAACACA
>NW_008434821.1:0-384 GCF_000622305.1 Nannospalax galili | reverse complement strand
TTCAAAAAAAAAAAAAAAAAAAAAAAACCAGGTTAGTGATCAACAAAAAAAATATACTGGAAGACTATTCATACTGTCTGTGAGTTAGTGGAATGAATTGTGAATTTCGGGGGATTTAATTTACAACTTTATTATAATATGTTTATGCTAATAAAAAAATAGACTATACATGTGAAGATTTAAATGATAATCCAAAACAAGAGACCAGATAAATATATAGTTAGATATTCATAATATATTTCCTAATATAAGTTCATAATAATTTGTAATAAAATTATATATGATGATATATGAACATACTATCTAATATGCAATGTAAATAATGGGTAATATTCACCATAATCATCAATGAATTACAAAGAATAACACCAATTTGCTTTACAA
>NW_008434820.1:0-384 GCF_000622305.1 Nannospalax galili | reverse complement strand
GTGCGCATTGCACAACATGGGTGCACTTACATACACGCAGACAATATACTCATGCACACATAATAAAAATAAGTAAACAAATAAAATATTAAACATGGCATTTCTCAACCCTTGGGCCAAGGCTGATATCTGTTGTCTTGGTCACTTTCTGAACTAATTAGAGACTTTTTTCAGAAGACATCTTATGCAAAATTGATTGCCTTCCAATTCCTTACAAATTAAAGACAAGAATGTGTACAGAGGTGGTAAGAATCCAAACACTTGAGGGTCTTTCAAGGGGAAAGGCAGGTGTGTGTTGTGGACGATCCTGCTGGTGTGGGAACCCACCAGAACCGGCTGAAAGCAGATTTGTGGTTTTTCACAGAGCCCTGTCATTTTTCTGTC
>NW_008434819.1:0-384 GCF_000622305.1 Nannospalax galili | reverse complement strand
GAATTGGAATGCTTTTCAATAAAATCTTCTAAATTTCGAATTTTGGTGGGTTGTCTCCAGTCATTCCTGAACCTCAGACCCAACATTTTGGGGACTCATCTGGGATTCGGGAATATTGGACAGACCCCCCTTTTTGGGAAGAGTGGTTGTCTGCTGGCCGGCTTCAGTGAGTTTTCCTGTGGTTTCTGTTTCTGGTGTCTGGACAGTCTGGGGCTCACAGGAGACCAGGCGGACACGCTATTGGTCTCAGAGCTGGAGGAGTCCGGGGGACACCCCTACTTCTCTCTTGGTGGGGGATTCAGGGGATATTCTGGCCTGGCCCCATTTGGAAGAGGAGCAGTCTTTTTGAAATCTTTCTGCCAGCTCGCAGAGAGCTTCCTTCTT
>NW_008434818.1:0-384 GCF_000622305.1 Nannospalax galili | reverse complement strand
TTTTGAGATAGGGTCTTACACCACAACTGTGCTGTCCTGGAACTTACTATGAGGCTCAGCCTGGACTCCAACTTGTAGCAATCCTCCTGCCTTAGACTCCAAGTGTTGAGATTACAGGTGGCAACTCAGTGACCAGGGGTAGATTTTCAAGATGCTTTTGGGTTATTATTCATGTCTGCAATGGGCCTATACAAATTAACTTTTAAATTCTTTGTCAGCAGGTGAATAACATCAGTGACAGTGTAAAGTATACAAAATTATCTTTTGTTAATTATGAAGTCTATTTCAAGAAGCAACATGTTCATGTATGATTTTTTTTAAAGAAATGCTTCAAAGTAAATTTTCTTGATGTGATTTCCTTAAGACAATTTTTCTTCTCACTTT
>NW_008434817.1:0-384 GCF_000622305.1 Nannospalax galili | reverse complement strand
CAGTGCAGGTGTTGGTCTTGACATAGAACAGAAAGACAGGGAGAATTACAGGGACGTGTGAAAAAAAAAAGAGCCCCTCTCTCCAGAGTCTGGATGAAGCCATTCATCATCTGAGAATCAAGAATTCCAGCACAATTAGCATTTGTTATGAAGATTGGTGGCATAGAAATAATGCTCTTTATATACAGAGATTTTCAAATAAGAAAGTTAAAATAGTGATGAACCATGCATAAGGCCTAAGGGTATATGAACTTCAGGAATCGCTCTCTTTCCAGATATTTTCTGGAAGTCTCCTTAACAAGACGAAGCTTTTGCTGGGTATGGTGGTGCATACCTTTAGTCCCAGCACTTGGGAGGCAGAGGCAGGCGGATCTCTGCAAGTTC
>NW_008434816.1:0-384 GCF_000622305.1 Nannospalax galili | reverse complement strand
CATCAGTCACATCTGGAGCTATGTAGTAAAGACAACTGTGTGGAGGTAGTTATCTTCTTCTGAAAGCATGTTCCAGTGAACCCAAGACCTCCCCATGGGACCTCCTGGGGATAGGAAACCTATCCAGTAGCTAACCTTTGATAAAACATTACTCTATGGCAGAAACCATCCTGGACATTTAATTATGTTCAGCTATAACTGATTAAAGGTGTGGAGGTTTGACTGAGGAATGTCCTCCACAGACTTGGGTATTTGAGCCCTTGGTTCCCATCTGATGGTGCTGCTGGGGGAGGTTATAGAAACTCTAGGAGGTAGAGCCTTTTGGGAAGAAATGCATCATGGGGACTGAGGGTTTACAACTTTGTCTTGCTTCCTTCTTCTTTC
>NW_008434815.1:0-384 GCF_000622305.1 Nannospalax galili | reverse complement strand
TAAAAATAAAAAATAAAATAAAAACATGAGCAAATTACTGTAAACAAAATTTAAAAATGACAAAGCGTTTGTACCTCACCTAACAGAAAAGCAACTAACTTCTATAATATGTAACATTCCTATTAAATGATAAGGGAAAGGATGAAAATTAAGAATGTGCGAGAGATACAGACAGCCAATATCAGTGGTCCCTAAGTCTTTGGAAAGACACTTGGTCTCTTCTTCTCTCTCTGCTCCTCTCCTGCGTCTGCCTATGTGTGCTGGGGATTCAACCAAGGGGTCTTGCAGATGATGGGCAAATAACCGTTCTACCACTGAGCCACACACCACTAGCCTTAAACCCATTCTTTCTACTTTTGATAACATTATTCCTTTTGGTATGAC
>NW_008434814.1:0-384 GCF_000622305.1 Nannospalax galili | reverse complement strand
CATCAGTCACATCTGGAGCTATGTAGTAAAGACAACTGTGTGGAGGTAGTTCTCTTCTTCTGAAAGCAAATTCCAGTGAATGTAAGACCTCCCCATGGGACCTCCTGGGGATAGGAAAACTATCGAGTAGCTAACCTTTGATAAAACATTACTCTATGTCAGAAACCATCCTGGACATTTAATTATGTTCAGCTATAACTGATGCAAGGTGTGGAGGTTTGACTGAGGAATGTCCTCCACAGACTCAGGTATTTGAGGCCTTGGTTCCCATCCGATGGTGCTGCTGGGGGAGGTTATAGAAACTTTAGGAGGTAGAGCCTTTTGGGAAGAAACGCATCATGGGGACTGAGGGTTTACAACTTTGTCTTGCTTCCTTCTTCTTTC
>NW_008434813.1:0-384 GCF_000622305.1 Nannospalax galili | reverse complement strand
TTTCTTTGTTATTTTGTGAAAAGGTTTCACTTTGTAGCCCAGGCTGGCCTGGAGCACTCAGCCTCCTCGGCCTGGGATTACAGGTGTGTACAACACCACCACCCCAGAAGAACAAACTCTTTAAGGTGGTCTCTACCCTGGTCCATTGGAGAACCTGGTCCAGTGTTGGTTTCTTTTTCTTCAGGGTCCCTCCATTCTTCTTTTTGTTGAAATCCAGGTACTCACAAGATTCATCCATGTAAAGAAAAGATCCATACGTTTGAGCCTTCCTGGTCCCTTCTTTGCAGGTGTCCTTTCTTCAGACCTTTCCCTACAGCTGGGCACGGTGGTATGCACCTTTAATCCCAGCCCTCAGGAGGCAGAGGCAGAGGCAGGTGGATCTCT
>NW_008434812.1:0-384 GCF_000622305.1 Nannospalax galili | reverse complement strand
GGAAGTAAAGGACGGGAACTGGCTTTGGCCTGGCCTGCTGGCAGGGAGCAGCTGGCAGTTCTCAGGATGCCCAAAGCAGGAGCTTACTATTAGCTTGAGACCTGCTGTGGTGGCATGATTTATTTTCCTGTTGATTAGGAGCTATACCAGTGAGCAGGCAGGAAGCAGCAAAGTCAAGACTCCTCTCGGAGAATGCATCACAAATTCTTAATGTGTCTGGCACAGGGAAACCTGGCTGCAGTCCAATGTATCCACAACAAAGTAGGAATCAGTTGAAGAACGGTTTTCACATCTTATAATACATAGTATTGTACAATTGCCTCTTTAACCGGATTGCTTTCTTTTGAGAATAAGATAATCTATCATGTAGCCCAAACCACAGGC
>NW_008434811.1:0-384 GCF_000622305.1 Nannospalax galili | reverse complement strand
AATATGCCATCACAATGTCACAGTAGGAATTCTAATGTTCCAATGTGAGATCACAGTGCCCCAATGTAACAATAATATCACCTCATGTGCCTTTATAATGCCCCAATGTTCCATGGCGTTTTTGCAATATGACTTCACAAGCTTCCACTGTGACATCACAATGCTCCAAGGTGACTTCCCAATGTTCCACTGTAACATCACAATGCTACAATATTCCAACACTATTGCTCTATGTGTTCTTATATTGCTCCATTATGCCATCAAAATGTTAAAATACAACTTCACAATGATCCATTGTAACAATACAATGCTCCAATGTGCCAGACTATCTCCCAATGTGCCAGTATATTGCTCCAATATGCCATTACAATGTAACAATATGAC
>NW_008434810.1:0-384 GCF_000622305.1 Nannospalax galili | reverse complement strand
CCTTTTGCGTGGAATAATTTTTTCCATCCTTTCACCCTAAGATAGTGTCTCTCCTTGAAGGTGAGATGAGTTTCTTGAAGACAACATAAAAAAAGGTGAAAAAAATCAAAGGCCAACAAAATAAAATAAAACAAACAGAAAAGGAAAATACAGTAAAACACTTCTTCCTTGCTGAGGAAATTTTAAGAAAAGCAAGCAAAACAAAAAAAAATTAAGAACTGGACATATTATTTTTCATACTGCTTGCTTTGGAATCTGCCATGTATGGGGCACAAAATGGGATTCAGCTGTAGTTAGTTCTGTTCCTTCTCTGGTTCAGTCAAACAGTAAAACCAGACAGAACACTATGGCATCCTGTACCCACCTTCCAAACCATTTAGGCAA
>NW_008434809.1:0-384 GCF_000622305.1 Nannospalax galili | reverse complement strand
GTTTGTTCTCTCCCTCTTCCATTTTGGAGCAAGGTTTCATGTAGCCAAGGCTGGCCTTTGTCTCAACATGTAGTCTAGGATAACCTTGAACTTGATCCTCCTGCTCTAGCTCCCCAGTGCTGCGAT
Organism: Nannospalax galili; assembly: GCF_000622305.1. Lineage (NCBI taxonomy): Eukaryota > Metazoa > Chordata > Mammalia > Rodentia > Spalacidae > Nannospalax > Nannospalax galili. The sequence continues at coordinate 258 of NW_008434809.1, read as the reverse complement.
TACAGGTGTGTAACCACCATGCTTGGTTTATGCAGTGCTGGGGATCAAAATCAGGGCTTCTTACTAGACAAATACTCTGCCAGGTGAGTTACATCTCCTAACCCCAGAATTCTGTTATTTATATATTTTGAGGCAGGGTTTCATATAGTCCAGGCTGGCCTTGAACTCCCTGTGTAGCTGAAAAACCTTAAAATTATGGATCCAGCCAGGCGTGGTGGCACACGCCTTTAATCCCAGCACTTGGGATGCAGAGGCAGG
>NW_008434808.1:0-384 GCF_000622305.1 Nannospalax galili | reverse complement strand
GGGGTAAAGCTTAAGGAGATAGGGATGCATCTAAGGGAAGTACAGGGTCCATCAAGCTGTCCTGTGTTGTGTTTTCTAGTAAGCCAGGACTGACCAGGGACTGCAGTTATCTGGATTAAGTCAGTAGTGACTGGGGTGGCCCAATTAATATACCCAGTGGACACGCAGCTCCAAGAGGCACAAAAATAGTCCCCCAGTCCCCCACAGGTACTTCTTCAGTTACCATTGTCACCCGTGCAAACATAAAAGTGGTAATCCTGAGTCCTCTTTCAGGCATGGGGGCTCTGGCAACTGTAGTTTGCAGTGCCTGATGGAGAAGATGAGTCCTAAGTCCCTTCAAGCAAATTGCAAAGGTCGAATGTAATCTTGGGGAACCAGGTGCCT
>NW_008434807.1:0-384 GCF_000622305.1 Nannospalax galili | reverse complement strand
TTTACCTGGTGTATCAAACTGAAATAGAATATAGTGTTTACTGGACAAAAAAGAAATTTAAATAACTTACAGATTCACAGTAACGTGCATAATGGATTACACCTAGTACATATTTAATAAATGTTTCTCAATTTAATATCAACATAACTTTCAAAATATAGTACCAGCATTGTTTGTGGAGTTTGAAAGGCTATAATTCACTGAAAATAGTCAGTGGTCTGATTTAAACTTCTCTATCCTGTCCTAGCTAGTTCCCCTCTGCCTCGCTACATCAGTGGGACCATTTGATTCATTATATGACAGGTATGAATTCTGCCTACAGTGCCTCTCCTGGCTGACTCTTAATTAGAATAATGTCTCTGACTCAAAAAGTAGAAATGGGCA
>NW_008434806.1:0-384 GCF_000622305.1 Nannospalax galili | reverse complement strand
TCTTCAAAGGCACGTTACTTTCGGCCATTTCTCTCTCTGAATACAGTTGTAGTGATTGAACGACTTCTCTGTGTGGAATTGCAGAGGACATGGGTAACCACAACGCCGGCCCACCCTGCAATGCAAATTCTATGCAATCGTCTTCATTTCTTTGCAATTCCACCAGATTTTTTATTACTGTGGAGTAAATATTGTGTTTTCTTGAGAAGCTAAGATTCAACTTATTTCTTCTATTGGCGATTTCTTTTCAAATATGTGACCAAAGGCAAGAGGAAAGGGGTTTCTATGAAATGCGGAAAATAAGACAAAACGATGAATACAATGTATCTCTGTGCTCACTGGGGAGGGCCGGTGAGAGGAGCCTGGGCTTTCAGCCTCCTGGGC
>NW_008434805.1:0-384 GCF_000622305.1 Nannospalax galili | reverse complement strand
TTTGTTTTGTGTGGCACTGTGTATATAAATCTGTATTTTAAAACACATTCTTGTTACGTAGCTCACTCATTGTCATATTAAACAGAAAACAGAGAAAAGATCTTCATAATAAACTTCAAAGAACAAACTCATTAATTTATGAGTTTCTAAAAAATATGCATAGCTCTGGTTTTTGGTTAAACTTTAAAATTGGGGCTGCAGAGATGACTCAGTTATAAAAAGCACTGACTGTTCTTGCAGACGACCTGGGTTTGAATCCTAGCACCCACATGGTGGCTAACAATCATTTGTAAGTCCAGTTCCAGGAGATTCAACTTCGTGCACTCACACACATGTAGACAATATACTCACACACATAGTAATAAAAATGAATAAATAAATAAA
>NW_008434804.1:0-384 GCF_000622305.1 Nannospalax galili | reverse complement strand
AAATTGTGTTCCTAATGAAACAAGTATTAAGTACATGGCTACAAATAAATACTCATACTTGTTAGAAATTGTCTTTGAAGGGAAACCAGGAAGAAAGGAGTTGTCTGAAGGACTGTGTTGTGCTTTGTTATTCACACATAAGAGGCTCTGGGCTAGGTAACAGTACTGCATCCTCTGATGACCTCCTGTCAGAAGGTGCTTTCTGGGTTGATGGGACATCTCAGACATCGAGGTCCCAAGGGCACTCCTCATTTACAATCATGCGAACACTCACCTTACCTTACTGTTATCTGATGTTTTATAGAGCCTCATGATCAGCAAGTGAAGGGCCTTCCCTGTGTGGGTGGAGCCTTGAACTTCAGGACTGCCAGTAGGCAATCAGAG
>NW_008434803.1:0-384 GCF_000622305.1 Nannospalax galili | reverse complement strand
ATCAGGGCTGTAGAGATGACTTACTGGGTAAAGCACCTGTTTTGCAAGCATAAGGACCTGAGTTCAAATCCCAGCACTCACATAAGGCATGTGTCTATAATCCCAGCACTGCAGGACAGAGACAGGCAGATCCCAGGGGCTCTCGGGCCAGCCAATCCAGCCAAGATTCAGTGAGAAACAACATCTCAAACAATAAAAGCAGAGAATGGTAGAAGACAACGCCCAACATTAACCTTTGGCCCCCACATGAACACATACAGAGCAGCACACACACATGTACATGCACATTCATACACCACACACACAAAAGATAGACTCAGGCAGCAGAGGGCTGAGGCGGAAAGCTCTGTACAAGCCTCAGATCACCTCAGGATTGTCAGCTTA
>NW_008434802.1:0-384 GCF_000622305.1 Nannospalax galili | reverse complement strand
TGGTGCATTGTTATGGCACACTGAGCACTGTGATGACACATTCAACATTGTGATGGCACAGTGAAGCATTGCAATGGCACACTGAAGAATCCTGATGACACATTGAAGCAGTGTGATGGCACACTGAGCACTCTGATATACTTTAGGGCACTTTGATGGCACACTGATCACTGTGATGTCATGTCGGAGCATTGTGAAGACACATTGGAGAATTGTGGTGTCACATTGGAGCATTTGATGACATATTAGCACACTGTAATGACACATTGGTGCATTGTGATGGCACATTCAACATTATGATGGCACATTGAACATTGTTATTGCACATTGGGACATTGTTATGCACACTGAGCAATGTGATGGAACATTGAAGCATTGCAATGT
>NW_008434801.1:0-384 GCF_000622305.1 Nannospalax galili | reverse complement strand
ATGACACAATGGATCATTTTAATGACACATTGGCAGATTGTGATGGCACAAGGGCACATTGTGAAGTCATATTGTAACATTTTGATGGGACATTGGAGAAAAATGGTGGCACATGGGGCCGTACTGTTGTCACATTGCAGCATTGTGATGACACACTGAGCACTGTGATCGCACAATGTGCTCTGTGATGGCACAATGAAATATTGAGCAGTCATATTGTAACGTAATGATGGCATATTGTAGAAATAAATGGCATATGGGTCTACAGTGTTGGCACATTGGAGCTCTGTGATGTCACCATGGAGCATTGTGATGTCAAACTGTAGTATTGTGATTGTCACATTGTTGCATTCTGATGTCATTTTGGGGATTGTGAGGGGACAT
>NW_008434800.1:0-384 GCF_000622305.1 Nannospalax galili | reverse complement strand
ACCTTTTCTCCTGAGGAAGGGAGAGTCATTTCTAGGAGAGAGAACTTGACTCACCAGGATGAAGACAGTGAAGAAAATGACAACAATGGCGGCCGTGATGAACAGCTTCTTTCGGGGAAACACAGTGGCAGGGAGGAGAAACACCAGCGCAAAACAGATGGCACCTCGGAGCCCCCCGTAGGCAATGATGAACTGGTCCTTGAAGGTCAGGGGAATGGTCCGGAACCAGTTAATCACCTGAGTCAGGACAAAAACGCCTACAGACAAAGACAAACCCAGAGAAAGCAGACTGTGAATGCAGACAGAGGCACACTAGTTTTCTGAGTCTCTGTGACTGGGGAAAGGGTTAAGAAAAGGCCCGGACCAACTGTAAGGTCTTAAACA
>NW_008434799.1:0-384 GCF_000622305.1 Nannospalax galili | reverse complement strand
AAGAGGTTAGCAAAACATTGGCTTTGAAGACCCTGGGTCATCAGGCGACCAAGGACACACGATTCCTGAAATTAGAGATGCAGATGAAACGGGCTCTTGGTCTCTACCTCATTGCCTGAGCACAGTAGAGGAAGGAGACCCAGGAGGTGTTAGCAGAAGGCTCACCAAGGTGAAGGGACGGAGTTGAGGGTGGGTTCACAGCACCAAGTGCCCTTTAGAGCTCCCCACACAAACAACTCCAGATCTGTGTACCATGCATGTCCTTTGAGGGCTCCGTTGCACGCACATCAGCACATGCACAGAGCAAGCTACCAGAGAACCACCTAAAAGTGACAGCGTCCAGTAAATAGTCAGGGCTGAAAAGAACGCTGGTACCAAAAGGCC
>NW_008434798.1:0-384 GCF_000622305.1 Nannospalax galili | reverse complement strand
AACACTTGGACAGTTTTTATAGGATGCCCAAGACCAAAGCCTTCTCTTCATTTTTACTATACACCTCCTTTCCAGTCAAAACACTGCAAAAGTTAATAAAATATTAAGTGGACTGATTTTTGGCATCAACTTTTTCCAGTTCCCTTGAATGCTTTTCCACTTTCTGCCTCCATTCTTACTTACAGAAAATGAAGATAAAAATTCCAAACTCCATGGTGGTGCAGGAAAAGGGAAGATCAACAAGACACAAGCACACAAATTCATGGAAAGTAAGTTTTCTGTGGCAGGGAAGCCGTAGAAGTCACACAGGGGAAGCTGTGAGTCTTTAATGCTGGGTTCATTGAGAGGTGGGTATTCACAGAGAAGGACCACTGCGCAGAGGGC
>NW_008434797.1:0-384 GCF_000622305.1 Nannospalax galili | reverse complement strand
TGTTGACAGGTGTTCACCTCTCAGGCCCGCAACCATTGCAGCTGCCAAGGCCTGCCCCTGAATGGAGCGCTCACCGACATCTCCGCACATTTCAATCCACACATCTAAGGTTCCATTCCTATGAGGTCTGATGGCATCTCCACAGGGCCTACCAGCCTGCTCGCATGCCAGCTGCTCGACCAACGGCATGGCTGAATCCACACCTGGAAACACCCCTCCTGCAGTCTCCATCATTCGAGCCAGAAAATCAGCAAAGGGTTCATTCGGCCCCTGAAGGACCCCCGAAAGACTATCATTAAGATTACCTGAGCCTGTCAGCATCTTCCACGCCCCAAGGGCTGCATCATTAATCTGAGAATATACTTGCTCTGGATATCCAATCTG
>NW_008434796.1:0-349 GCF_000622305.1 Nannospalax galili | reverse complement strand
CATCCAGCTAGATGAATCGATGAACTCCAGGTTCCATGAGAGACCCTGTCTCAACAAACAAGGTGGAGAGTGATTGAGGAGGACACCTGCTGTCAACCTCTGGCTTCCATATGTATGTACACATACATGTATATGCACCTTCATGCATACATGTACAACATGAACACATACATAAATAACACACACAATTATTTAATTTTAATAGTGTGTTCAACAATCTGAGATATTGACATGAATATGTTTTAGCTAATAGAAGAACTGGTCTGCTTTATTATTCAATAAAACTATCAGATTTCAATCATTTTTTTTCTTTCTTTTTTTTTTTTTTTTTTTTTTTTTTTTTTTAAAC
>NW_008434795.1:0-384 GCF_000622305.1 Nannospalax galili | reverse complement strand
GGGAGCTGTGCTGACCACATCCTGCTCATGTGCCATTTTTGGTCAGTGTCGGCCTGCTGTGCTGCAGAAGAAATGTGCTCCTCTCAATTGGACATGGAGTGCTGCCCCTGTCAGGCCTGGCTGGATACAGAAAAAAACCCCACTCACCAGGGACCCCACTCACCAGGGACCCCAATCACCAGGGACACTTCCTAGGGGACTTCAGGAAGAATCCTGTAGGGAGAGCTAAAGTGGAATGTCCACAGCTCTTCTCCCTGGAACACTGCATGAAGGTGGTTCCTGTGAAGATCAACAGAGGGTAACAGGAAAGCACATGAGTCAAAGAACATTTCATTTGCCTTCTGCAATATAAACTCTTCTCTCAATACAGTGTGATTGCAAAGA
>NW_008434794.1:0-384 GCF_000622305.1 Nannospalax galili | reverse complement strand
TGTGTGTGTGTGTGTGTGTACACACATGCATCTTTACATTTTGTTTTGTTTGTAGAACTGAGGATGAGCCCAGGGCCTTAAGCATGTCAGCATAAGCACTCTACACCCTGAGCTGCACCCCAACCCACGTACATACATGACACACCCAACCCAGGACTAAGAAATGGGATCTGTGTGCAGTGCTCTGCCTGACACTAGGCTATTGGAAGCTGAAGGCCAACTGGGCTAAGCTGTGTTGCGCAGGAGGTTAGGGGTTAAATTCAGTTTCCACTTTTGGTATTTTCAACTTGAGATGGGTTTACCGGGGGCACGAAACTCTGTAAGTCAAGAGCAACTGTATTTCCAATTTTACTGGCTTTTCTGTTCCTCTGTGTGTGTGTGTGT
>NW_008434793.1:0-384 GCF_000622305.1 Nannospalax galili | reverse complement strand
CTCTGGGTGGCATGGCCACCAGCTGCCCTAAACCAGCATCTTTCTTGGGACAGTCTCCCAGGACAGTCCAACCCCCAAGTTCCTGAAGACAAAATCATTCCTGGAGGGATGTAGACCTTAGGAGAAAGCATAAAAACATCTGACCCTCATCTGAATTGGACCTCTATAGGAACTCCTGAAGAAAAAAGCAATCAGGCCACTCCAAGATAAAATCAAAAGAGAGAACAAAAAGCTTAGACAAACCAGGTTTTCATGCTCAAAAAGTAAACCACAAAGACATGTAAAGTTCAAAAATAGAAGCAGACCTAAACTTGAAGGCCTGAGTCCCACACAAGATTCAAAAACTACAAAAGAAATTCACATGTCAAAATCACAGAGAAAAAA
>NW_008434792.1:0-384 GCF_000622305.1 Nannospalax galili | reverse complement strand
TGTTCCATCTGTTTGTTCCTAATTTCTTCAGGACTTTCAACACAAAGATGTGGACTTTGCCAAATGCCTTTTCTGTATCTATTGCTATTATTATGTGATTTCTGTCCTTAAGTTTATTTATATGGTGCATTATGTTTACTGATGTATGTGTTGAACCAGCCTGGCATCCCCTGGATGAAGCCAGTTTGGTCATGGTATATGATCTTAATGCATTCTTGAATTTAGTTTACCCATATTTTGTTGAGAATTTTTGCATCTCTATTTATCAGGGAAATTGGTCTGTAGCTTTGATTTATGTGTGTGTATCTCTGTCTGTCTGACTGTCTCTGTCTTTATATGATTTGGGTTACAGGGTAATACTGGTTTTATAGAAAGAGTTTGGTA
>NW_008434791.1:0-384 GCF_000622305.1 Nannospalax galili | reverse complement strand
AGGTCCTCATCTGATGTTTCACTTTTGGAAAATGATACAGCATTTCATTTCATTGTTATATAAAGAAAAATTTAGAAAATGAAAATTTAAATACAGCATTTAGGGTGTGCTTAAAAAGACTTTGGTGTTAGATCTAACTCATTCCAACCACTTTTTTAGTTGCTATTATATAATTTTAGCATTTAGGGTTATATCAATTTTAATCTATGTCTTATATAAGTATTAAAAAAAGCTTTGTAAGAAAATTGTGCTTGCTATAAAGATATGAGAAACAGTTGTTGTTTCCTGGTTAATTTCCCTCTTTAAATCTCTTTTATCATATAGTCTTAAGTGCTTCTTTTTAGATAACAACATGTTTCAATGTCACAATTATATTCAATAAGA
>NW_008434790.1:0-384 GCF_000622305.1 Nannospalax galili | reverse complement strand
GAATCCCAGCACCCACATGGCAGCTACTGTCCATAACTCCAGTTCCAGGGGATCTGACAGCCTCTTCTGTACTTTGCAGGCATTGTATGACGTGGGTGCACTTAACTACATACAGGCAGAACACTCATACACATAAAATAATAATAATAAAATAAAATATATATTTTAAAAAAGTGTGGGTACTTCATGGGAGGGAAGAAAGAATGCAGTAATATAAAAGGGGGAAGGGGGATAGAGTAGGAAGGGTTATATGTTGTGGGGAATGGGAGGGCAGGGCAGAGGGGGAAGTATGGGGAGTGAGAACTGGCAGTTACTAAAGGCCTTTAGGTAAGTCATAAACTCACCACTATAGAGCCTTATAAAAGTAGATTAAAAGTTACCTTA
>NW_008434789.1:0-384 GCF_000622305.1 Nannospalax galili | reverse complement strand
AAAAGGTTTACAGTATTGAATAAAGCTATAAAGTCTTTAGAAATAAAAAACCTGAAAGAAGGCCTGGGGCTTTAGCTTGCTGGCATAGCACATGCCTCCCACACATGATGTCCCAGGTTCATTCCCCAGTACAGCCAAAAAGGAAAAATTGAAAAGACATTGAGAAGCAAAACCAAGCTTTTAGGAGAATGTTCAGTGCCCACTCTCCGTCTCCCCCTTTACCGCAGGTGCTGTGGACTCTTACAGAGAAGTGCATGGAGTGGTGGGTCGACCTGTCACACTGCCGTGTACTTATGATGTGTCCCGTGTAACTGCAAACATGTGTTGGGGCCGAGGCCAGTGTCCTTATTCTAAATGCTCAGGCCAACTTATCTGGACCGATGG
>NW_008434788.1:0-384 GCF_000622305.1 Nannospalax galili | reverse complement strand
TGAAAGAGTTGTTTGTGTAGGTAAAACTCCTAAGGCTCAGGAAGGCAGCAGATACCTCTCCTTCCACCACGTCAAGGAAATTACTCAATTCAATGGAAGACATAGAGATGGACAGTGAAGTGGGTCAGGTCTTCCTCAGGCCCCAGGTGACCAACACCAGGCAACATCTTCCTCTCACCCTCTCCCACTCCAGGCTGATAGGTCTGTGGGACCCTGAATGTGACCTATGCCCAACTATGCATGAAGACACAGAGAAAGGCTCAGATGAACCTCATGGCATCAAGAGAGTGAAAACTGTGCCTCAGGACGACCAGTCAGAGAAGCCCAAGATGAGTCCAGTGGGCATTCTGCCGTGGTGTCCATGGTCCTGGAAGGCTCTGACTC
>NW_008434787.1:0-384 GCF_000622305.1 Nannospalax galili | reverse complement strand
AACCTTTTTTTTTTTAATTTCATGTGTATGGGTATATTGCCTCCATGTATACAAGTGTACCCATGTCCTCTAGTGCCTGAGAAGATCAGAAGAGGGCGTTGGATCCCCTGAAGCCAGAGTTACTGATGGTTGTTAACCACTATGTGGGTGCCGGGAACTGAACCTGGGTCCTCTGTAAAAACAGTCAGTGCTCTTAACCACTGAGCCATCTCTCCATCCCAGTTCTATTGCATCTTGACCTATACCTATTTTATTAACTTAGGTTTTAACGTTTTCCCTCTGTGATGGTGGTAATCAAACCCTGATCCTTGCATACTGTAGGCAGGTGTTCAATGACTTAATTGTATGTCTGGCCAAAGTTATTACAAGAATTTTTCTTTTTTT
>NW_008434786.1:0-384 GCF_000622305.1 Nannospalax galili | reverse complement strand
TTGTCTTAGCCTGGTGCTTCATTGTCTCAGCAGTGCTCCTGTAATGCACGCCGCAGGCCTGGCCCTCAGTCTCAGCTCTTGGCTGTTCTTTCCAAGGTCTTTGCACACCAGCTTCCTGCATACGGTCTTACCATTTTGTCTCTCTGAAACGCTCTTGCCTCATATTCCCACCCTAAGAACTTGGACAATGCTGTCTCTGCCCCACTGTGGAGTGCACTTCTTCTGACCTCTTCACTGGGCTTTGACTCCAGTCTTCCTGTGCTAGGGATCTTCTGTCTACTTACATCCAACTAAACTCACCTTGGTAACCAGACTGTCAGCTCCAAGGGTAGAGAAGTCACAATAATAAAACAAAAGTGTCTGAAATACTTTTGTGTTTATGAG
>NW_008434785.1:0-383 GCF_000622305.1 Nannospalax galili | reverse complement strand
TTCGTGTCACCTGTCCTCTGTGACATAAAGATGGTCGTGTCACCTGCCCCCCTGACAATTAGATTGTCGTGTCACCAGCCCCCTCTGACCTGCACATGGTCACGTCACCTGCCCACTCTGATATGCAGGTGTTCGTGTCACCTGCCCTAACTGTCATAAATATGATCATGTCACCTGCCCTAACTGTCATAAATATGATCGTGTCACCTGCCACCTCTGACATGAAGATGGTCGTATCACCTGCCCTCTCTGCCATAAATATGGTCGTGTCACCTGCTCCATGTGACGGGCAGTTGGTCGTGTCGCCTGACCCTCTGACGTGCAGACGGTCAAGTCACCTGCCCCCTCTGACGTGCAGATGGTCGTGTCTCCTGCCCCCTCTG
>NW_008434784.1:0-384 GCF_000622305.1 Nannospalax galili | reverse complement strand
ACATGCAGACAATACACTCATACACATAAAATAAAAATAAAAATTTTAAAAGTAATTCAAAAGGCATATGCTTATTCTAAATGTAATACAGGACAATGACACCTAGTTATATAAGGATCCTGAGATCATAAGTTTTTTAGAATTTTTAATTTTGTGGATTTTGGAAAAAACAATATCACCTATGTACCAGATTAAGCCACATAGAAGGGATCTAGCAGTACCCAGTAATTTAAAATATTGAGTCTGGCAGGTGGTATATGTTTATAATCTTAACACTTGGGAGGCAGAAACAGGAGCATCATCTAAGGGTTCAAGGCTAGCCTGGTCTACATAGTGAGGTCTAGGCCAGGTAGAGTTACAGAGTGAGGCCCTCTCTCAAAAAAA
>NW_008434783.1:0-384 GCF_000622305.1 Nannospalax galili | reverse complement strand
TTTTTTTTTCTGTTTTTCAGGTAGTGTCTCATATAAACAATGCTGACCTAAAACTCACTAGATAGCTGAGGATGACCTTGAATGGATCATTCTGCATCCGTTTCCCAAGTTCTGGGACTACAGACATGTATCATTATCCCAAAGATTTTCTGCAATTTTAGAATAAAATCTGTTGTATAGAAGAATGTGGTGATTTCACGACTCTATAATAGACTTCAAACATATTGTGGGACAAATAAGACAACACTAGGAGATGCCAGAAACAGGCTTATTTAGGCTGCAGCCTGGTCCAGAGGACTCAAGTCTCAAAGTCTGGATCCCCAAGGGAAATAGTACATATCTTTTATATCTTAGGCATTAGGTTATAGTGAGAAGGAAACTTAT
>NW_008434782.1:0-384 GCF_000622305.1 Nannospalax galili | reverse complement strand
TAACCTTTTCTTGGACTTTAGGATGATATCATTGCTTTATGTTGAAGGACCTTTTAAGACATCATCAAAAGAATGTGTTTTCAAAGATGATAGTCATAATGTCACACAGTGTCTTCAGTAGATCTGAAAATTATTTTATTTGGTATTCCAGCAAGCCTCTTTCATTTCTATCAGCCTGCCTGCTTTTTATCCAGGGACTCTGGCATTTGGTTTACTGCGTTTTCCAGTTCCTCTCCACTGCTTAGATGTTTACAGTAAGTTGAACTTGAAGTTCCTTGTTAGGAAGGGAAATGACTTCATATACAAATTTTATGGATTAACTGTGCTTCTGGTTTCTATTTAAAATTAATTTTTACTTGTCTCATCTTTCTAATTTCTTAGGCA
>NW_008434781.1:0-384 GCF_000622305.1 Nannospalax galili | reverse complement strand
CTTCTGTCTGGCACTGTGTTCCTTGCCAAACAGTTCCCAGGTATACATATGAACTAAGGTTTAACAATGTATGGACATTTCTCATGGGGTTTCTGGGCAGCACATTTCCCTTTGGTTTTCCTGGGCCCACAAGATTCATTCATCTCTTCTGTTGTTCCAACCATCCAGCTTCCCTCCTCCCTCCCCAGTCCCAGTGCCCTCATTATCGCCACCCTTCCCCCAATAACACCTGCTTCTCACCATCCCCCCTCTCCTAATCCCCTGACTTTGGCCCCTTGAATAGCCCTCCCTCCTCTGTGTCAAACACTCTTACTTTCCCCACCTCCCACCTGGTAACATCTGTTCCCTAATAGCCCCCTCTCTCTGATTCTCTCTGTTCCTTTA
>NW_008434780.1:0-384 GCF_000622305.1 Nannospalax galili | reverse complement strand
ACAATAAATGTATTTTTACATTATTTCATGCTGTTTTGCCTCTGGTCATTCTTGACAAGAGATGTGATATTATTACAAATTTCCTGCCTTTGTAATAAGTTGGTATTTTTCCCTAACATGATTAAGTATTGATATTATTTTACTTAGTATTTTTCTCATATTGCCTATGGCTTATATATAGAACTTGTTAATACTTATTTCAACTTTCTAAATGACTCTCTTGTGATTGTCTATCCATGTATTTCTAGATTTTAAATGTTTTTATTGAATAAATTTTCTCATTTTAGTTTTGATTTCATCTCCCTCTTTTACTCCATATTTTTATTTTTGTTTATTTGAATGTTTCTCAATGTTAAAAATTGTACTCATGCTTATTCCATGTTC
>NW_008434779.1:0-384 GCF_000622305.1 Nannospalax galili | reverse complement strand
GTATATGCCAAGGGGTAGCATAACTGGATCATATGGTAGGTTCATTTTTAAATTTTTAAGAATTCTCCACACTTCTTTTCATAGTGGTTGCATTAGTTTGTATTCCTGCTAGCAGTGAATGAGCATTGCCTTTCTCTACATATTCACCAGTATTTGGTGTCTTTGTTCTCATGATCTTAGCCGGTCTGACTGGGGTAAGATGGAATCTTAAAAGTGGTTTAGCTTTGGATTTCTCTATTTACTAAGAATGTTGAGCAATTTATTTTTCATCTTTTTGAGACAGGGTCTCTCTCTAACCCCAGCTGGCCCGGAACTCTCTATGTAGAACAGGCTGGCCTCTAAATCACAGAGATCAGTCTGCCTCTGCCTCTGCCTCCAGAGTGC
>NW_008434778.1:0-384 GCF_000622305.1 Nannospalax galili | reverse complement strand
AAAAAAAATGAACTTACATCTTTCAGTTGCATTTCCTTGTCATGAATATTATTCATTGATGAGTTGAAGCAGTTTGTAGGCGTAGCCTGTAAATAACCCAATATTAGCTAACAGCATACATGTAACAATGCAAGTTTCATTATATTTAATTCCATAAAAATACAGAATAGTTCTTGGGGCATCCCAAACAGATCTGTACTGCTGGTGAACCACCCAGCCAGGAAAGTTACTAGAGAACCACTGTCAGAATTTAAGACTCCTGGAGTTCGCCTCAGAGAACTGGACACCTGAGACTTCAGATCTCATTTTACTGTGGGATCTTCTGGATTCCAGAATCCACAGCACAGCCTTTAGTGCATATGAACAGCCCAGTGACTGTTCACG
>NW_008434777.1:0-384 GCF_000622305.1 Nannospalax galili | reverse complement strand
CCCAAAGGTCTCCTGTCTACTGCTAAAGCTGCTGCCTCCTGGGGGCTCTGCAGTCCTGAGGAAATTGAGGGAACCCCAGCTGTAAGATGGGCAACTTCATCTGGCCTGGGGATTTAATGACCCGCAATCCTTCATGACGTAATTCATCATGACGGGAAATCCTACATAAATACGAACACTTGGTAAATTAAATATTACTCTTTTGCAATGTACATGGGATGGTTCTTTTGGCTTACCTGACTCAGAGCTAAGTGTGAAGACTTGTGGTCAGTTCAGGTCTTTGCCTGGTGCTATGCCCCCTGGGACAAGCAATGTGAGTTCTCTGAGATTTGGCTCTGCTCAGTGAACACTATGTGTTGTGGAGCCTCGTGGGAGCAGGTTGTG
>NW_008434776.1:0-384 GCF_000622305.1 Nannospalax galili | reverse complement strand
GAGATGAAGAAAGGAATGACTATACTCAAGGGGTAAGAGAAAGAAACTAAATGAAGGTATATCTGGGGAAATGCAGTTAGACTGAGAATGCAAATAGAAATTAAAATTACAGGAATCAATACACATCTTTCAATAATAACTGTAAATACCAATGGGCTGAACTCCACAGTCAAGACAGAGGCTAGTTGAATGGATTAAAAAGAACAAAATCCATCTTTTTGTTGTCTGCAAGTAACCCATCTCACCTTCAAGGACAGGCACTACCTTAACGTGAAAGGATGGGAAAAAATGTTCCAAGAAAATGGTACTCAGAAAAAAGTAGGAGTTACAGTTCTAATATCTGACAAAATAGGCTTAAAAAAACTAATCAGAAGAGATAAAGAG
>NW_008434775.1:0-384 GCF_000622305.1 Nannospalax galili | reverse complement strand
AAGCGAAAGCGAAAGCCAGGATCCCCGCGCCCTTTGCCGACGTCCGGGCGAGCCCAGGGGAGCCCAGGGGAGAAAGAGCAGGCTTCAGACGCAGTCTCCAGGACTTAACAGAAAGCCGTGTGGAACCGCTGTCCCTCCGCCGCAGGTCAGTTGTTGTGGATAGAAACCCTGAGCCCTAGCAGGGACCCAGCCCATCCCCAAACCCTCGGTGTCCCCATCCCGCTCCCTTTGCCCCGCGCACCTTGCGTCCTCTGCCTTAAGCCCCCTGCCCCATACCCAGTGCTCCCAGGTCCGTACCCAATGCCCCGGGTCCCCTGCCTTGCCTCCCATGTGCCCAGGTCCTCTGCCCTGGCCCCAATACCCCAGGTGCCCCGCCCCACACCC
>NW_008434774.1:0-384 GCF_000622305.1 Nannospalax galili | reverse complement strand
GCCCCCATCAGTGAAAACATTGTAGGCTTTTACTAAGGGCTCCCTCGGCCTTGGGAATCAGCGAGCACTGTTGCCGGTGGGGCTGTAGCACTCAGGTGTGGGGTGCATCCCCAGCCGCCCATGGACCAGACGGGGCAGGCCCCCACCAACCACCTTCCCCGAACCGGCCCTTCCCAGCCGTCCCAGAGCCGGTTGTGGTGCACAGCCAATGGTCGGTTCTTTTTTTTTTTTTAAATGTGCCCCACGGCTGCTGCTTAATTCAAGGCGGGTTGGTTGGGCAGCTTTCACTGCCGACCCAATGCACTCCGCTCCATGCCACCCTTCTGAAAAAGACATCCATGGGTCCTGTTTTCATGGGTCCTGCGAGGCCCTGATGCTGGCCAG
>NW_008434773.1:0-384 GCF_000622305.1 Nannospalax galili | reverse complement strand
CACTCCAGGTGCTGGCTTCTGCAACGAGGCACAATTGAGGTCCCACCCTGAGAGCCTGTGATAAACTCCAGAAAGTAGTTCCCGTCTGGGCCCCCCCTCACCTTTCCCTCAATTCCAACCAGGAACCGGGCAAGAACTTGCTTGTCTCTCCTTTGCGCTAGAAACGATGGCGTCCTGCCTCAAATCTTCATAAAGCTGTGTATTTGTGTTATGCAGAAATATCTTTTCAATTAATTTTTATGTGCATGAGTGTTTTGCCTGTAAGTGCACCTGTGCGTGCAATGCCGGCAGAGGCCAGAAGAGGATGTTGGAGCCCCTGGAACTGGAGTTGTAGACTGTTAGCTCCCTTGTGGATGCTGAGAGCAGCCATCTATCCAAACCCCA
>NW_008434772.1:0-384 GCF_000622305.1 Nannospalax galili | reverse complement strand
CTTCCCAGCAGTCATCAATTGACAAAAGTTGGTTTGAGTTTCTTTTTTTTCACACCAAGCCAAAGATTTTATAATTTAATTTAGGCAAATAAAACATGTAAGTTTAACCAGATCTCTGCCAGAAAAAAAGTCAGAGACATCATTTGTGACCCACTTCCCCATGTCTATGCTGGAATTTTGTCTGGTTTAAGCTTACATATAACTGCATACTGTCACCATTGCTGTGAGTTCAAATGTTTCCTTGTGGTCATCCACCCCTCTGGATCTTACAATCTCTTCACTTCTTCCTCAATGAGCCCCGAGACTTGAAAGTAGAGGTGTGATGTAAGTGTCCTTTTCAGGGATAGGCAGTCTGTCGCTTCTTGTTCTCTGCACATTGACGAG
>NW_008434771.1:0-384 GCF_000622305.1 Nannospalax galili | reverse complement strand
ACAATCCTTTCAGCTTAGTACTGCTATTGAAGCCATGTAGTGTATGGTGAACCAAGCTGAGAAAATTTAAAAATTACACATATGAACATTGGGAGAAGATGCCTTTCGGTTGTTTATATTTGTCTTCAGTATCTTTATTTTTCTGTATGAGAGATGGGTGATGGATGATTCATAGTTGATTTTTCTCTCTTTCTTTTTGGTCTTTTTTTGAGACAGGGTCTCTCTGTAGCCCCAGATGTCCTGGAGTAAATCACTATGTAGACAAGGCTTGCCTTGAACTCACAGGGATCCCCCTGCCTCTATCGCTGGAGTGCTGGGATTAAAGTCGTGTGCCACCACACCCTTCTACATGGTTGATTTTTAATCTAATTTTTACTGTTTTTT
>NW_008434770.1:0-384 GCF_000622305.1 Nannospalax galili | reverse complement strand
AACATAAAGATAATTGGAAAGAGTTTTAACCTAAAAAAATTGAGCAGGATATGTATTGTGTCCTAGTATGATTTTAAAAAAATACTTAAATGTTGTGGGCTTAAGAATTGTAGTGGCTGGAGAGTGGCTGGAGCTGTGAAATTTGCCATTGTCCATGCTTCCTTAAACTGATGTGCACTACAGAAAACTGGCAATGCTCATCTGTTTCTGCAAAGGTCAATGTGTCCTCTTTCTGGAAATGGAAGCTAAGAAGTGCCATGTGAAGGGTAAAACCTGCTCAAAAGGGTCACTACATCTGAGACATTATCCTTCACCCATTAATCATTAGGCAAAAGTTGTTTCCAGGTAAGGTGTCTATTGTGGTTTGAATGAGAAATGCCCCCC
>NW_008434769.1:0-384 GCF_000622305.1 Nannospalax galili | reverse complement strand
TGTCTGTTCCTCATCGGCTCTCTGTATCAGGCCATTTTCTCTTTTGGCAGAACACAGGTTTGCCTCAGCCAGATGTTTTTGACCCATTTGCAGCACGCATGCACAGGTTGTTCATGCCGCACTTCCTCCTACAAATATCCAGATGTAACTTCAGGAACCAGGATAATGAAAAG
This sequence comes from Nannospalax galili, assembly GCF_000622305.1. Taxonomy (NCBI): domain Eukaryota; kingdom Metazoa; phylum Chordata; class Mammalia; order Rodentia; family Spalacidae; genus Nannospalax; species Nannospalax galili. The sequence goes on along the minus strand of NW_008434769.1, from coordinate 211 downwards.
GAATCAGGAGGTAAAGGGAAAGTATTAACCTGAGAGAGAAGAGCGGTAGGAGACAGGCATTACTAAGGGAGAAACAAATAAAAATGGGGGTATTTAAATGGAACTTTGGAGGAAGGGTTATACAAGGAATCTTGGAGATAAAGGGTAAGAAGGAGTTCAAGAGAGGTGGGACCATAGGAGACTGGTATTGTCAAAGGAGAAATAGGGAAAA
>NW_008434768.1:0-384 GCF_000622305.1 Nannospalax galili | reverse complement strand
GAGAGGCCAGAGCAAGGCTATGACAGAAGTCCAGCTCAGCGAGCCAGTGAGTTTTATTGGGGTCACTTACAGAAGCAGAAATGACTCAAAGACAGCTGCATCCCTAAAGCCCGCCCCAGGCACCGGGGACTGCTCACGGAAGCTGGAAACCTGGAGCACACTTCACAGCCTTCAGGCAGCTTGACAGGCTGGAGAGTGTCCTTTCCAGGTCGTTCTGCTGGTCTGAGGGTCTCTCAGAGTCCTTACTCCTTATATACCCTTGGGGGCTTGGGGGCAGGAGGGGCCAGTGAGTCTGGTCGGTTTCAGGGACTTTCTGTAGGTATTGAGTTGTTTACTTCCTGGGCTCAGGACCTTCCCTGGAGGATGGAAGGTTTCACTTCCCCT
>NW_008434767.1:0-384 GCF_000622305.1 Nannospalax galili | reverse complement strand
AACAGCATTTTGAAAAATTCCTGGAGATGCACATGGACAACAAGACACAAACGTTTTTAATCACTATGTCAGAGCCCATCTGAGCAGAGGGGACACGAGATCCAATATGGAGACAGGGTCACAATCTTCTACTGTCCAGCAAAGGCTACCAGCTCAATCGAATCTACAACCAGAACTGTAAGGGAAGAAATGCATCAGTGCCACGTGCAAATGACCTAATGGGCTGCACCCTACCTGAGAAAGCAGCATCACATTCTTATGTAACTCAGAGTGTGCAGCAAGGACACAAAGAAAGTTGGAATTAAAAGAACTGTTGAGGGGGGCTGGAGCGAGGTGGCTCAGCGGTTAAGAGCACTGGCTGTTCTTGCAGAAGACCCAGGTTCG
>NW_008434766.1:0-384 GCF_000622305.1 Nannospalax galili | reverse complement strand
GCATAGGTAAGATCAACTCATAATTTTTAACTAATTAATTTGTGATTGAAGCACACATAGCTAAAGATTGAGAGCTAGCATCCGCAGTGAGAGAACATGGGACATTTGTCTTTCCTTGGTCTGGGTTACCTCACTCAGTATGATTGTTTCCAGTTCCATTTATTTACCTGCAAATTTTATAATTTTGTTTTTTTTAACAGCTGAATAATATTCCATTATATAACTGTACCATATTTTCTTATCCATTCATCAGTTTATGGACATCTAGTGTGTTTCTATTTCCTGATTATTGTGCATATGGATGAATAAGCATCTCTATAGTAGGATATAGAGTCCTTTGGGTATATTCCCAAGAGTGGTATGGCTGGATCATGTAGTAGATCT
>NW_008434765.1:0-384 GCF_000622305.1 Nannospalax galili | reverse complement strand
CTCTTCTTCTTGACCTTCTCCAGCTCTCTCTCATCCTGCAGCTGATCCTTCCTCATTTTGATCACTCCGTCTGTCCCAGAACAGCAATTATCAGGCCACCTGAGATCTACAGTAACCTCTAGTAGCTCCATGTCCCCCTTTTCTCCAGTCTGGGTGCTCTGTATATCTCAGGAAATTAGGTGGGGCTGGGCTAGGAGATCAGTACCATTTGATCAGTTTCAACCTTTTTTCAGGTCTACAGCCCGTGGAAGCACACCTTGAGCTGCAGTATCAGGTCTCATTCAACATCACCAATGTGATTGCACAAATAACTGCCCACATAGCACATGGGATCTTAACATCCCAACTCCCAACACTTGTATTGGGCAAGTACCCAGCATAAGT
>NW_008434764.1:0-384 GCF_000622305.1 Nannospalax galili | reverse complement strand
CTTAAAAGATAAAAACATTAAAATACTGACACCTCAGTGTTCCATACTTTCTTAACTGCTCAGCCTACTTTTTAAACAACTCTTCTGAAGAAAAGTGGGTAGGCTAGATCACAATTTAAGGACCTTAAATGTAGCCTATTTGGGCAAAAACATCACTAAATTCAGAAATACAGCATCAGAGAAACAGTACTCAGTTTAGCTATTAATGAGCTTAAAAGAGAACTTTAAATGTTAATAATAAACCTTGCTTTTTAAACAAGTTTTCAATTATACTAAAAATATACTCTCACTTGGAACTTCCCTATGAGACAGAGTAAATAATTAAGGGTCCCAGGGCTGGAGAGATGGCTCAGCAGTTAAGAACAGTGACTGTTCTTGCAGAAG
>NW_008434763.1:0-384 GCF_000622305.1 Nannospalax galili | reverse complement strand
TCTCAGGTTTATTTTGGAGGTAACTGATGACTTCAGGTCAGCTATTCAGGTATACCCAGAGAAGCCCAATTTGGGTCCCAGTCAGGCACACTCAGGCTTCCTTCACCACGTGGAGGCAGGATCCAAGTTCTCTCAGGCAGTCCCATGTGTTGTCACCCTTATGCCAGAGGGAGGCCAGAGTCGGGCCAGAACTCTGCACTCTCTGGCAGTCTGCTGAGATCCCAGCCTTAGCCTACCGAAGGCAGATCTGCCCTGGGGCCTTGGGAGCGGGCCTTACAAAATCCCAGGTAGCAGGATGGCATGGCACAATTAGGGGAAGCTCACCACCATGTTGAGGCAGGATCTGGGGGCTGTCAGGCTGTCCCCTGAGTTCTCAGGCCCTCT
>NW_008434762.1:0-384 GCF_000622305.1 Nannospalax galili | reverse complement strand
TAGGATCCCCTGGAACTAGAGTTATGGATAGTTATTAGCCACCATGTGGATACTGGCAACTGAATCTGGTTAAGACTGTGCTCTTAACCACTGAGCCATCTCTCTACCCCTTGGTTTGTTTTTTTAAATGTTTTTAAATTTCATTTTTATTATGTGTATGTGTGTATGCCTGCTTGTCCATATGTGCACCACAAGCATGCAGTGGCCACAAAAGCTGAAAGAGGGTGTCAGATCCCCTAGAACTGGAATTACAGGTAGTTGTGAACTACCTAAATGTGGATGCTGGGAATCTGAATCAAGGTCCTCTGTAAGAACAGCAAGTGCTTTTATCTGCTGAGCAATCTCTCCAGCCCCTCTTTTGTTTTTGGTTTTATTTTGTTTTTT
>NW_008434761.1:0-384 GCF_000622305.1 Nannospalax galili | reverse complement strand
TTGTTTTTTTTTAAAATCATAGAAGGAGTTTACCTGATCATAATTTTTTAAAGATGTATTTGATTAAGAAGTGAAAGGCTGTAAAATATTTGACTACCTGGCCTTTGCAAGATACCATTAAGAGGGACCCAGTAAATGTCCTCAGTCACTCACAATTCATTTCATAAGCTGTCACCAAACACCAAGCACTGTTTCAGAAGCCAGAGACAAAGCCCTTAACCTCACACAGGCCACTTAGTAACTGAGCCTATAAGTATGCATTTCTTAGATATTAGTTACATGTCCAGTAACAAATGTTAAATAAAATAGTAGGATTAGGAGACAGGGCCCTGTCAGATAGGCATAGAAAGCCTTTTTATTATTTATTTATTTGTTTGTTTGTTT
>NW_008434760.1:0-384 GCF_000622305.1 Nannospalax galili | reverse complement strand
GAATGGGAACAACTAGAAGAGGGAAAGTAGGCAGGGTAGGGGAGAAGAATGCAGAAAGTAGACCAAGTAAATTAATGTATGTATGAAAATGCACAATGAAGCCAGGGTCTTCTAATGCTAATTCAAAAGCTAAATTGGAACACAAATATGTTTGATATCTCAACCTAAAATAATGTGCTCACTAGTAACATGCAGATTTCCTGAAACAAGGCTGAGACACAGAATGAGTTTTATGCTCATCATGAGTTCTATTGCACATAATTTCAAGTGGGTGAAATTTTCAACCAAGCATTTCCTATGTAATTTTATTCATCCTAGACATCAGCGAATGATTAGTGAGACGCTCGAGGATTTAATTTCTATACTTCAGCAATTTTATCTTTT
>NW_008434759.1:0-384 GCF_000622305.1 Nannospalax galili | reverse complement strand
TGTCTCTTCCATCCCACAACAGAATGATGTTCTCTTTCAGGAGGATCTGTGAACCAATTTCTTCTCTGCAGATTGCAGATAAGCGATGAGGCTGGGGATTTATGCTGAGACTTCTCAGCTCACAGAAGACAGCCCAGTTGCCTAATAGCTGATGGCGAGGTGGATATCCTTACAGGGGAGGGAGCTGACAGACTGGCAAGGGACCCATGAGTCATGTCAGTCTCTCCTAGAAATTTACTTGTTCTGTAACTGTTTTCCCAAGAGACAGAATAATCATCTACCTGATAGAAGATGCCTCACACGACTCCCTTCTTTTGCTGGCTTCGTGGATGTCATTAGGTCATGTTACACATTGGCATCCTTCTGGGTTCTGCAAAGAGTTCT
>NW_008434758.1:0-384 GCF_000622305.1 Nannospalax galili | reverse complement strand
CCAGCTTAGGTGCCCACGCCCTTTGTCTGGTTTGCTTTTCTATTGCTGTGATAAAGCACTCTGAACAAAACGAATTTGGGGAAGAAAGAGTTTATTTCATCTTATAGCTTATAGTTCATTGTGGAAGGGAGCCATGGCAGGAGCTCAGGGCAGGACCCTGGAGGTGGTAACTAAAGCACAGACCATGGAGGAATGCTGCTTACTGGCTTGTGCCTCTGGCCTGTGCTCAGCCTGCTTTCTTATATAACCCAAGACCACCTGCCCCAGAGGTAGCACTACCCACAGTGGGCTGGGCCACTCAACAATCAAGAAAATACCTCACAGAATGGCCATAGGATAGGCTGATGTAGGAAATTCCTCAATTGAGAGTCCCTCTTCCCAGGT
>NW_008434757.1:0-383 GCF_000622305.1 Nannospalax galili | reverse complement strand
ACGTGCAGATGGTCATGTCACCTGCCCCCTCTGACGTGCAGATGGTCATATAACCTGCCCACTCTGATGTGCAAATGGTCGTGTCACATGACACCTCTGATGTGTAGATGGTCGGGCAACCTGCCATAAAGAGGGTGGTGTCACGTGCCCCCATCTGATGTGCCCATGGTCGTGTCACCTGTCCCTCTGACTTGCAGATGTTAATGTCAACTGCCCCCTCTGAGGTGCAGATGGCGTGTCACCTGACCCCCTGCCGTAAAGATGGTCGTGCCACCTGCCACCTCTTACATGAAGATGGTCTTGTCTCCTGCCACCTCTGATGTGCAGATGGTCGTGTCGCCTGACCACTCTGGTCATGTCACCTGCCCCCTCTGATGTGCACA
>NW_008434756.1:0-384 GCF_000622305.1 Nannospalax galili | reverse complement strand
CACACACACACACACACACACACACACCACAGACCCTGGTCCTTGTGATGCCTTCAAGCTGAGGAAAACACAGAGGTGTCAGATGCTCCAAACCCAAGTTTACTTCATGGCCCATCCGGCTCACCACGCACGGGGCTTCACTTGGGAATTCAGGGTTTCTGCTGTCCTGAGCTTTGTGGACACTTTCATTTTCTTGGTGCTCTGGTAAAGATCAAGCCAGCAGCCCCATGCCTTAGTCCCTCCCCCGTGCTGCCCTCCCACAAGCACCCAGCAGAAGCAGCCTGGCCACCCCTGTTTCATCACAGAATGACAATATTTCAATATAACAGAAGAGCCATTGGTGCGTTATCTTTTACTGCATCTTTATGGGGAGCCATATATTTT
>NW_008434755.1:0-384 GCF_000622305.1 Nannospalax galili | reverse complement strand
CTTCCTTTCCTTCTTTCTTGAGACATGGTCTTGAGATGTAGCTCAGGCTACAATACCCATGGAGGCCAGAAGAGGGCATCGGATCCCTCGGACCTGAAGTTAGGATGGTTGTCAGTCACCATGGGGGTGCTGGGAACCAAATCCAGGTCCTCTCCAAGAGAAGCTAGTATTCTTAACCACTGACCATCTCTCCAGCTTCGAAATACCTATTTTTTAAATGTCACCTGTTTGCAAATTGTACTGACTGTGGGGATTTTATGAAGCCACACCCTCCAAGGCTTTATAGTTTAGTCTTAGAGACAGGAGTACCTGATGGACAGAAAACACACAGGAAGGACTAGAGAGATGGCTCAGCTGTTAAGAGCACTGGCTGCTCTTGCAGAG
>NW_008434754.1:0-384 GCF_000622305.1 Nannospalax galili | reverse complement strand
ATCAACCAAACTGGAGTCCCCAAATGTCCACCCTTGACTCCATTCCACCCTCACTTTGGGGCCTCCTTTGCAGGGACAGCCTTCAGTGTGGCTCTGGGAAAGAAACAGGGACTCTCATGAGGATGTTTGTGGAGGGGAAGCCAGGTGTGAGGAGCCCTGGGTGCTCTGTGCACTGAGGACCAATGGGTGGCCCTGGGTGCGCCCTGACTAGGGAAGTCCAGGAGAGGCCTGTGTTGCTGGGGTTTGGGGTGAAGAGGGGCCTTTCTTTTGTCTACTTCCTCTGCTTTATATTTGCTTCTTTTGGTTTTTGAGACAGGGTCTGTGTAGCTCAGGTTGGCCTTGAACTCACTGTAGTCTTCCTGCCTCAGCACCCCAAGTGCTGGA
>NW_008434753.1:0-384 GCF_000622305.1 Nannospalax galili | reverse complement strand
GGTCAACAAATAAATGCTGCAGATCTACTGAATGCAGTTTTGGGTACTGGAGACCCTGCAGGGCCTGAGGCTCCTGCTCTCAGGAGCTTGAATATAGCTGCAGATACTCCTCTTAATGGGGCCACCGAATCCTCACAGTATCTCTGGGATATACCAGGAGGTAAGGTGCCTGTTACACACACTAAGACCCTAGTGCTTAGAGAGGTGTGATCATTAGTACCGACTTAACAAAATCCAGAATTAACTAGAAGACAGTCCTCTGGGCATGCCAGTGGGGGATTATCCTGATTAGGTTAACTGACATAGGAAGACCCATCTTAATTGTGGGTCCAGACCATTCCTTGGGCAGAAGATCCTGGGACTGTATAAAATGGAGAAGGTGAT
>NW_008434752.1:0-384 GCF_000622305.1 Nannospalax galili | reverse complement strand
CAATTAACTAATTTCTGCTTTCCTCACAAGTGCAGGAGCCCAAGGAGACACAGGGCGTGCTTACATTAGAAATATTTATTTGCCTGGAATTCAGGTTCAGCTGAACATCTATTTTTATTTGCTAAATGTGGCATCTCTGCGTAAATCAAAATGGTCAACATGTGCTAGGTGAGAGGCAGTGTAGGGTCCTATGAATTAAGCCTGGGAATTCTCAAAGGACAAGATGGATTAAAAGGGAGTCCATGAGGAGTGGGGACTAGGGAGAACCTTTCAGTGATGGTAGAGTCCAAAGAAGTGAGATCTGAGTGGCAGCAGAGAAGTCACTGTTTCTACGCAAAGGCAGAAGCCCTTAATGCTAAGAGATTGCAGGCAGTGCTCGGATAT
>NW_008434751.1:0-384 GCF_000622305.1 Nannospalax galili | reverse complement strand
GGGTCTTGACCATCCAAACCATCCGTTGTGTGTGCTCAAACCAGCTATTTTGATATTTACATTTGTTATAAACACTCAGCTTTTCTAGGCCTGCTGACGTGAAAATGTTTGATCATAACAAGACAGACACACATGTGAGTAAATTAGCTTTGCACAACTCTGGAATCAGAAGAAGCAAAATTGTTTTAGACTTCTCAAAAGCCCCCATCATTGCATTTTAAAAGCATATCTAATATAGATCATTAGTGTCTTATTAAAGCTTATTTCAGTAAACTGAGTGTGGTGGCTCACACCTATAATCCCAGCACATGGGAGGTGGAGGCAGAAGGATTATAACTTCAAGGTCATCCTCAATTACATAAGTTCAAGGCCAGTCTGGGATAC
>NW_008434750.1:0-384 GCF_000622305.1 Nannospalax galili | reverse complement strand
GACCTTTACTATGTGAGCCATAATAAAACATTTCAATTTAAAATCACATTTCAAATATTTCTATGTCTCATACTTTAATAGTAAATTAAATTTTACAGTACAGAAAATAGAAAGAACCAAAGAAAATAGTTCTGGAAACTATATTAGCACTTAACACAGTTTTAAATCAGCCAATCTGGGAAATATTTTTATGGATGAATTTAGCACAAATTCGCAGAAGTTTCTATGACCATTGAAGATTTGACAGTTTCCCATAGCAATGCGATTTGTATCTATCAGAACGCTGTTTGGCTTTCTTTTCAAATATTATCTTTGAATTTTGTCAACATGGAAAATGCAAAGGAGCCTTATATAGTTATAATTATTGTATTATAAATTATATTA
>NW_008434749.1:0-384 GCF_000622305.1 Nannospalax galili | reverse complement strand
TAAGTTAGTAGTTAATAATAGTTAATAATAATAGTTATCTGAAAACTTCCCAATATCTAATCCTTTATTCAAAGAAAATTCTCTTTAAATGAATTATTTTTGTGTTTTCAATACAGCACACCAAGACTTACATAAAGTTGTCACCAAAATGTCACTTTGTTTTGATGAGTTTGAAAACATAGAAATTGAGATTAAAGAAGACAATTCACGCAAACAATATCTTTTAAATACCCTTCTGTAAATCTTAAATATTTGCAATTTTCATCCAATATAGCTTGATGGTATTAGAACCTCTCCTTTCTCTGTGCCTCCCCATATTGCCCACCTAACGAATCTTCTGTGTTTGTAAGACCCCTTATGAATTTTTAAAATTCTCTAGTCTGA
>NW_008434748.1:0-384 GCF_000622305.1 Nannospalax galili | reverse complement strand
GTTAAACCCAGGAGGTCACAAAGCACAGACAAAAACAGTAAGATAGGACAGTGGGATGGGGACTTGGTGGGAGGATAAGAGATGTCAATGGGCTGAATGTGACTAGAATGTATTATGTACTCACAGATAAATCCAGGGCATCTGTGAGAATAGATCCTCTAATATAAAAATCACCTACTATGATTCTAAATCGGGTCAATTGGTCATATAACCTTTGTAATCCTCCACAAGAGTGTACATGGTTATACATGGATTTCTAAGTAGTGTGTTTATAATTCTACAGTGGAAGGCTTCTAACCAATGAGATATGTGCTAGTCATTATCACCTACAGACATAGTCAACATTGTGAGGTCTCCTGCCCCAAAGCCAGATAATCCGACTTT
>NW_008434747.1:0-384 GCF_000622305.1 Nannospalax galili | reverse complement strand
ATATGATGAATTATAATAAAATAGTCTCTGTAAATGAGCCATCCTTGTATTCCATGGTTGAACCCTTTACTTTGCAATTTGATATTATTTTGATATATGGTTGGAGTTTTTTGCCAATATTTTCAGGAAATATTTCACAAGAAATTTCTGTATTTTTATGTATTCTGGTATATTTCATACCAGTTAGAGTTATCCTTTCTTTAAACTGCACATTATTCTTGGGAAAATGGCTTCCTATTGGCATTTTCTGGGCTTTATGAGTGCTCGATCGCCAGATTGCTCTGGGCCCAATTCCCCCATGAGGACTCAAACCAGAGAAGGGGCAGTACTGGCAGTAGAAGTATGGGGTCTCCAATACTTCATCAATTCCCACTTGAATCTGAT
>NW_008434746.1:0-384 GCF_000622305.1 Nannospalax galili | reverse complement strand
TCAGCAAGGGACTCAGGAACATGCCCAGGGGAGAGCACAGGAAACAACAGAGCCTGCACCTTGGGGAAATCATGGGAAATCACAAGACCTGGCAATTGCCAAGATGCTCACCAGGCCCAGGGGACCGGCCATCAGCATCCTCCCTGACAGACCACCAACCATAGACAAAATCACTTTGAGAGTAACTGAAGGTCACAATTTGAGGCCACCAGGGCCATAAGGCCACCCACAAAAATCCTATCTTTCACTGAATGGATGATGGTGACTTCCTGATGTCAGAGAACTGACAGCATGTGACCTGAATCCACCTCATAGAGCCCTGCCAACACGTGAGCGAAGCTCTGGCCTGTACCAGGCTCTGGTCAACAAACCCTTGCCACAGAG
>NW_008434745.1:0-384 GCF_000622305.1 Nannospalax galili | reverse complement strand
TTTGGGGTTTTGGCTTTTCGAGACAGGGTCTCCTATAGCTCAGACTGGCCTCAAAGTTACTAAGTAGTTGAGGATGACCTTAAACTTCTGATCCTCCGGCCTCCAGCCCACCTGCTGGACTTATCCACACACAGCTAGGATATATGTTTTGTAGATAGATACAGGGCCTCTGGCCCCCCAGAGCTCAGAGAAACTCCCCAAAGACTGTCACTCTGCTGTCCAGACTAGAAAAAGTATCAAAAAGAATCAAAACAATCTCAGGGCTGACTTGCAGTCTGCAGAAACTCCTCTGCTAGGGCCCCCAGAAAAGCCCCCAGTAGCCCCCTCCAAGGCTCCCTGTTAGACTCAAGAAAGAGCCTTTCCTCAAACACTTGCCCCCCGCCC
>NW_008434744.1:0-384 GCF_000622305.1 Nannospalax galili | reverse complement strand
ACAGTGGGAAGTTCATCACTGAGATACCCTTAGAGCTGGTGTGGGCTCAGGGCCCTCTTCTGGTTGAAGGACAGTTTTCTTTCATTGTGTCCTCACATAGGGGAGTGAAGCTAGAGATTAAGCAAGTCTCGCATTTCTTCTTGGAGGGCTGCTGGTCAGGTCTGAGTGTGATGTCCCTCCCCCACCAGGATTCATATGTTAAATCCTAATGTGCTAGGAGGTACCTTGTGAACAGGACCCAAGGGTGCTTGCTCACATGTCCACCACGTGAGGACGCAGTGAGCCAGCACCATTGGTGAACCAGCAAGTAGGCTGGTACCGTTATAAAATCTCAAGACTGCAGTCACCTAAACAAAGACTGCAGTCACCTAAACAAAGACTGCA
>NW_008434743.1:0-380 GCF_000622305.1 Nannospalax galili | reverse complement strand
CATATACATATAATCGCATATGTATTTAAACACAAATATAATACATATATAAATTCACACAATACAAATACATATAAACACACATGAATATATATATGTATACACACACAGAGACTCTGTGTCTTCCATGACAAGTGCTCACACAGCTTCCTAAGACACAACTAGCCTTGGGGAAAGTGGTCCCAGTTTGCTCATCTGACAAGTGTGGTTATGATTTTAAGCCCAGGGTTAGCAGAATTTCTTTGCTAGGTTTTCATAATGTGTTTAATCTTTCTTCTCAGAGGAATCTCAAGGAGACTAACACTGTTATAATACAAAAGACAGACTTGGGTTCCATCCTCTCTCTCTCTCTCTCTCTCTCTCTCTCTCTCTCTCTCTCT
>NW_008434742.1:0-384 GCF_000622305.1 Nannospalax galili | reverse complement strand
ATACATACATACATACATATATATATACACACACACACCCTGCCTAGGCCCTCATTTTGCTGTGATGTCAGGATGGGGAGATGGCTCAGAGGGTAAATGAGCTTGCTCTGCAACCCTGACAACTGGAGTCAGATCCCTAGAACCCATTTTAGAAAGCTGGACTCGGTGGTGCACATCTATATGTAATTCCAGCACTGCTACTGCAAAACAGGAGCAGAGACAGGCCGGAAGCTTGTGTCCAGCCTGCCTAGGGGTACTGCAGTGCTGAAACTAGAGACCCTGCCTCAAACAAAGTAGAAGGTGAGAACAAGCCCCAAAAGTTGTCCTCTGAGCCTACCCCCCCCAATAATTTTAAATAAAAAAAAAAAACAAAAAAAAAAAAAA
>NW_008434741.1:0-384 GCF_000622305.1 Nannospalax galili | reverse complement strand
AGATCACCAATTTTATTGTGATTCACTTGAGGCTCCTGCGAGACTTAGTCTCATTGTCCAGTGACACTGCAGGTGGGAAGGCAGCATCTAGAGATGTTGCTCTAGCCTCTGTCCTTCTACAAACAGGTGACAGGGGTCAGGTACTGGAAATTTTCCCAAGTCCTCTATAAAGATCGGAAACCTTGAAAAACAATAAACAAAACAAAACAAAACAAAATAAAAACTGTTGGCTCCAAAATCCAAAAAAGAAAAAACCATAAACTCACAATGAGTAAATATATAAGTAAACGTCCAGATAGAGTAATATTATATATCAGCTTCGTTTATTACTACTTTTTTTTTTTTTTTATCTTTTTGAGACAGGGTCTCCCTGTAGTCCCAGCT
>NW_008434740.1:0-384 GCF_000622305.1 Nannospalax galili | reverse complement strand
CAGGAAGATTCAAGAAGCAGAGGTCAGAGACAACCAAAGCAAGATAGTTTTTCTGGACATGGAAGGACCAGTGCACTCATGAACCCACAACAGTGTGGTTACCTACACAAGAAAGAGCCAGCCACTCAGAATTCTAGCATGGTGGGGGTGGGGGGGACTCACGAGCTTCCATCCTTAAAGATGGTTTCTGTGGGAGAGAGATTCAGTCTCTTTAAGGATGTGGCCTCTGGTACATTAAACACAGTCCAGTGGATGGCACCAACACCCAGGAGCATGTGGACAACACAAATTGAAGTCTATGGGTTATTTTTTTTTTGAGACAGGGTTTCCCTGTAGCTCCACCTGGCCTAGAACTCACTATGTAGATCAGGCTGGCCTTGAACT
>NW_008434739.1:0-384 GCF_000622305.1 Nannospalax galili | reverse complement strand
TTTTTTTTTTTTGCTTTGCCTTTTTTGTCGGGGCAGGGAGTGGCTGATGCTGTGGGTTGAGCCTAGGGCTTTGTGGATGCTAGGCAAGCACTTTAGCTTTTATTTTGAGACAGGGTTTTATTAAGTTGCCCAGGCAAGCCTTAAACTCACTGTGTAGTCCAGGCTAGCCTTAAACTTTAGATCTTCCTGCCTCAGCCCCCCAAGTAGCTGAGATCCCCCGTGAGAGAAACTCTGGAATGTCTACAGGCCTATGCCACTAGATATGACTCAGAGGATAATTTCCAAGTGAGGAAATGCAGAAATGGTCTTGGAGAGTCCCTGTGCCCATATTCTGAGAGCCCTCAAACTGACAAATACGGAAGGAGAAAGTAAGTAGGCACCAGG
>NW_008434738.1:0-381 GCF_000622305.1 Nannospalax galili | reverse complement strand
GAGAGAGAGAGAGAGAGAGAGAGAGAGAGAGAGAGAGAGAGAAACTTCTCAATGATTCTTCCATCCTAGAGAAAGCAAGGAATGATATGGGACTAGATTTAATATCCACGTCTAAGAAAAAACTGAGTAAGCTGTCATTATTAGTAATTGATGATTCTGCTTTTGTTTTTAGTGTCCTGGCTACAATGAGATATTGAGAGAGTATCAGTTATGAAGATTATTAAGCTACTGACATACCACCTTAATTTCTATTGACTGTCCTTTACTTCCACGAGGATATATCTGTTACTCCAAAGCTGGGGAGGGCGCAGGCCCTGGGGGAGATGCACTAATGTTACTTTTCTACATGGACATACTGTTAAACTTTATTCTAAATATCTT
>NW_008434737.1:0-384 GCF_000622305.1 Nannospalax galili | reverse complement strand
TTTTTTGTGTTTCCATATGAAATTTGAGATTATTTTTTCAATTTCTGTGAAAAATATTGTTGGAATTTTAATGGGTATTGCATTGAATTTGTAGATTGCTTTTAGTAGGATGACCATTTTCACAACATTAATATGACTGATCTATGAGCAAGGGAGGTCTTTCTGGTGTCTTTAATTTCTTTGGTGTCTTAAAATTTTTTTTTCCTATTTAGTTTTTATTCATAATCATAAACTTAATTCTGCAACCCAGCTAGACTTAGAGGGGAATAAGGAGAATATAGAACTGAAAAAACTGCATGGAGAGCACAAAGATTATGGGATACTGGGAGCAGGTGGGGTGGAGGGTGCTCTCCTGAGCTACAGAAGGAATGGTCTGGTGGTTAA
>NW_008434736.1:0-384 GCF_000622305.1 Nannospalax galili | reverse complement strand
TCAGGGATTATTGAAACCGGCAGACTTTTAGTTGTTATGAAAGTTAACACTTATAGTAACTTGTAGAACAGTTACAGGAGATGTGCAGGTGGGGTGTTGGCACTCACTGTTGCTCCTGGCCACCTACAGGTCCCCTTGGCTGCCCTCCCCACTAATACACAGACATGCAGGATCCTCATCTGCTTCACCATGGTGCTGTACCTGACTGTCCAGCACCTCTGAAGCCTGCAGTCCAAGTGCATGATGTTCCAATGACGCATGGAGAAGTGGGCTGAGTGCACACTTTCTTTGTGCCTAGAGGCAAGCAGCCGTGCCTAAGACTGCATGTAGCACTTCGGGATACTGGTTCCAGGCTCCTGTGACTCCATAATGGCAGTATATTGG
>NW_008434735.1:0-384 GCF_000622305.1 Nannospalax galili | reverse complement strand
TCACATGCTGGTCCTGCTGTCTTAGCCAAACAGAAAAGCTGCAGAGTTCAGAGTTTTAAAATTAAAAACCTTTTAGAATGTATTTATGAGTAGGTATGAACATGGAAAATCCCCCGAAAAATGAAGACAGCCCTTCCAGCAGGTCAAGAGCACGACCTCAGCAGGACAGCTCGTAACCCGTGTTGACACAAAAGCACAACTCTCACCTCAAAGGGGAGAAGAGATAGCTTATTCTGGAGCCAAATATGAGTGACCATGGCCCGGGAACACAGATACAGGTTACCCCAAATTCCACGTTCCAGCGTAGTATCAGTGACATTATGTTTTTATAGTACAAAACAAAGAAAAGTCATAAATCAAGACACTTTTCAAATACATTGGTGG
>NW_008434734.1:0-384 GCF_000622305.1 Nannospalax galili | reverse complement strand
TGGCTTGGAACTCACTATATAGACCAGGCTGGACTTGAACTCACAGAGATCAACCTGCCTCTGCCTCTCAAGTACTGGGATTAAAGGCTGCAGCCAGTGCTCTTAACTACTGGGTTAAGACAAAAAGTAAAATGACAGATGTAAATACAACTGTATTGATTGTACTGTTAAATGTGACCTGATCAGACCAATCAACAGGCAGAGATTGTTGATCTGGGCAAAAAAGAAGATGTAACTATGTTACTGTCTTACAGGAGTCTCCCTTGGGAACCAGAGTTGAAAGTAAAAGAATGAGGGGCTGGAGAGATGGCTCAGTGGTTTAGAACACTGGTCGTTCTTGCAGAAGATCCGGGTTCGAGTCCCAGCACCCACATGGCAGCTAAC
>NW_008434733.1:0-384 GCF_000622305.1 Nannospalax galili | reverse complement strand
GCCAGGAGCTCCTCCCAAGCCCATGTGACCCCTGAGGAAAAGATCTTCAAACAACCTTAAGAGTAAAAATAAACTGGTTTATTTGGGCCAACTCTATGGTCTTAAACACACAAATGGAAAGTATAACAAAGATTAAAGTGATCGATATATTTCTTTAAGTGTTAAAGGGATTATACTTCCCAGACATTAAGCTTAAATCCATATAAAATGTTATTTACACATTTTTTTTCTCATTGATGATTTTGTTTCTAGTCAGAAACTACTGCTTAGGTATAAGACTTCAAATCTTGGTCTGCAATTCTGAAGTCCCCACCTGTATCTAAGGAAGATTATCCACTATTGTTCTAAAATAATGGATAAATTTGTTTTCTCCCCCTATCTAGA
>NW_008434732.1:0-384 GCF_000622305.1 Nannospalax galili | reverse complement strand
TGTGTGTGTGTGTGTGTGTGTGTTGTGTGCATACTTTTTTATCTTATTTTCCTGCATATTGAGATATACTATGTAATTAAGTATTTTTCCAGTTTAAAGTGTAAACAGAAATGTCTCTTTTAACCTCCAGGTTGTAGTCTGAGAAAGCAGCATCAGACGATCTGAAAACTAGTCAAGGAAGAGAAACTGTTAGCCTGGATCATCCCTTGCAAAGCTTTACTTAAACTTTTTAAGTGATAAGTCATTCAGCAGTTAAAATTTCTTCTTGTTTTTCATAGAGTCTCACTATGAAGTTCTGACTGACCTGGAACTCGCTATGTAGACCAGGCTTACCTTAAACTCACCTAGACTGAGGAGCATTCACCCTACATGAAACAACTATAT
>NW_008434731.1:0-384 GCF_000622305.1 Nannospalax galili | reverse complement strand
AGCAAGTTCTAAGATAGCTGGGGCTACAGGAAGACTCTGTGTTTTAAAAGTGTATTCTCATCAGGTATGAGGGTTAGGGTTAGGGTCTTAAATCCCAGCACTCAGAAGCCAGAGGCAGGTGAATCTCTGTGAGTTCCAGGCCACTCAGTGCTACATAGTGACACCCTGGTTCAAAAATACCCAAAGTATATTCTCATTCCCAACCAATAATGCTGTCCATAAGTATAAATCTTACCTTTACTCCTGAAACAATTACTCCATCTGCTGATTTAACCATGTTTTTAAAAAAGTCTTCAAGTTTTTCTTTTTTCTTTTTCCCTCGCACACTCAACTGAAAGACAATTTAAGTTAGCATTTTTTGGAGGTTACACCAGTAATCTCTTT
>NW_008434730.1:0-384 GCF_000622305.1 Nannospalax galili | reverse complement strand
TTTCTTTTAACATCCATTTGAATTGCAATGGGTTAGAAAACTATGAACAATGATTAACTAGTGATTTTATAATGAATATTTGATGTTAGTGAATAATTATTTAAAATTTAATTTTGCATATCTTAAGTACTATACATAATTAAAGAGATTATATAACTCATTTTGCATTTCCTAAAACTGGTAAAGTAGAATCCTGTCCCCCATCACAATACTGATTATTTAAAGTTAAGTTTGGTTGCTTTCAAATATTAATCATGACTTTTTTAGATCTTTACAGTTACAAAACTCCCAAATCCCTGTGATATTAGAGTCACGTGAGCCCAATTATTCACAGTGATGGCACAATCCAAATACATAACCAGATGAGACAGAGGGAATCATAGT
>NW_008434729.1:0-384 GCF_000622305.1 Nannospalax galili | reverse complement strand
GCCCTTCTGCAGTGCAAACTCAAGTAAGCAAACAGCAGAACTATTTGCATGAACTTGCCCTGTCACGCTGCCTGTGGCGTTTTCCCTGCAACCATGGGCCTGAGTTGACTGATAGGATGCCTAACTTGGCAATCTCTTGTTGCCAGTGGGGGCCATTGCACAGACATTGGCCTTGTCCAGGTGAAACTGGCCTTTAGTGCGTATCTCCAGGGCAGACTCTCAGTGTGTGGAGAACAGAAACATCCTGTGTAAGGTCATTCACATAATAGTGAATCCCCCACGTTACTTTTTCACACACCCGTGGTGTGAAGTCCCCTAAAGGGACAGAAAGATGCACCTTCTGGTAAATGTTGGATACAGCTTGAGTCACAGCCTTTCTGGTCC
>NW_008434728.1:0-384 GCF_000622305.1 Nannospalax galili | reverse complement strand
CATTTTGCACATAGTAAGAAATCACATTAGTCTTGCGATGTGACAGTATTGGGTTTTTCTCCAAAGTCTACAGCCACTCCAACCATGTGTATTAGGCTATGCTTACATTACCAAACCTGTTTCCTCTCTTTGAGTGGGTGTTTAGCCAAATTAGGTAACTGTTGATTGCCCCCAAGGTAAGACCACTACTGCACCAACTGCCACTACTACATCATGATGTATGCTCTGCTGGCCTTGATGTGGTTATCGGTCTTGAAGCTTACTGTTGGCTCATCCAATGATGTTTTCCCTTGGCACCTTCACAGTGCTCTCCAAAACTATGAGAGCGAGCCTTCAGGAGAAGTGGTTCTAGATCAGTTGCAGCTCTATTGCTCCAAATCCTGT
>NW_008434727.1:0-384 GCF_000622305.1 Nannospalax galili | reverse complement strand
TCTCATCTCCTGTGATTTAATGACATACCACTATTTTCTGAATTATTTTTTCTATAATGTATATACTCAATAATTGTTAATCACTACATGATGCATATGGACAGCTACAATTTAGTTTACTATCATAATGCCTACTTAAAAATCGACCTAATTCTTTAAAAACTTATTTTCTTACATTCTATAAACAAACTGGTAAATTTAAACTTTCTATACATGTGTATTTTTAATCAATTCTGCCAGAAAACTGGGTTTTGAAAATAGTATCTATTCAACAATATATGGATGACTTTATGTATATAAATTATATATACATGTACACGTTTGTAACTGCATGTGTGTAAACAGATTGTTCTTCAGTGAAATTTTACAATCAGTCTGTTTCTA
>NW_008434726.1:0-384 GCF_000622305.1 Nannospalax galili | reverse complement strand
AGGAGTTGCTCGCCCAGCATCAGCAGAGCCTGGCCCAGGCCGTGACCAAGGTGGGGGCTGTGTTCGGACTGCTGGAGACCAGGGGAGTATGAAGTCCAGGCGAGCGGCGGCAGCTGGACAAGGAGGCGGCTGGAGGTGCTAAGGCAGAGCTGCTGCTGCTGCTGAAGCTGCTGGTGATGGTCAGGGACCAGGACCTGCGCATTGCGCTGGAGAAGATGCTGTCTCACCTGCTGTCAATTCTCTACCCGAAAAGGCATCATCATGCCTGTACAGCCTGCAGAGGGCGAGATGAGTGCAGAACCCCTAGCCGCCTCTCCAGCTGCCCCTACACCGCACCTCTCCACAGCTCACTGAGGTGGGAGCAGGGATCCCGCCGGGCCATTG
>NW_008434725.1:0-384 GCF_000622305.1 Nannospalax galili | reverse complement strand
CCCTAGCTGAGGAACTTTGGGCAACTGATAGCTGCTTGGAAAGGGAGACCCAGTTTTCTTATGTGTATGAGTCTGGGTAGGCTAGCTAGGCTCCAGTGGACTATCCCACACTGAAGGATAGTTAGGGACAGAGTTTGACTCAATAGGATATATATATACATATATATAATACTTATTTAATATATATTTTATATATTATTTATTTAATATATATTACTTACTGCTGTGATAAAAACACTGGTCAAAACAAACTTGCAGAGGAGGGGTTTTTTGTTTGCTTACAAGCACAGTTAATCTCCAAGGGACTCCAAAGCAGGAACTCCACAGGATCATATACCACAGAGGAAAGCTGAAGCTGATTACTAGCTTGTTCCTCCAGCCCAT
>NW_008434724.1:0-384 GCF_000622305.1 Nannospalax galili | reverse complement strand
TGAGCTACAGGGCCCCTTACCGAGGCGGGGGATCAACAGATGCAATATTGGCCATTTGCCACTAGTGACGTCTATAATTGGAAATTACAGACAGCTATATTTTCTGAGAAACCTCAAGGTCTTTTTGATTTATTAGAATCTGTTTTGTTCACCCACCAGTCTACTTCTGATGATATTCAGCAGCTATTATAGGTCCTGTTCACCACTGAGGAAAGAGATCGAATCCAGGCTGAAGCCCACAAGCTTGTCCCTGGGATGGATGGAAATCCCACCACCAACCGGGCTTTGATTCACGAGGCCTTCCCCTTGGTCAGGCCGAGTTGGGATTTTAAGGGGGCTGAAGGTAAGGAGAGACTCCAGGTCTACCGCCAGACTCTAATGGGA
>NW_008434723.1:0-384 GCF_000622305.1 Nannospalax galili | reverse complement strand
TTTATTAATAATGACACAACGGTGTGCACACACACCAGTATTTATCTCTATGTGCTTACCCTGCACTTACTTTCTGATCTAAGGCCTAATTTATTTGACCTATCACTATTTTATGTGTTGAGTCTCTCATAAGCCTTTAGAATATTTGACCAGAGGCCTCACTAGTTAGGGAAGCCACCACAAGGTGGTAGTAGACCTCAGTGCAGAAAATTCATTTCAGTGCCAGTTGAATATGTAGGCTTAGGGCAGAAGTGAGCTCTTCTCTCATTGGTGGGTTCAACTCAAGACCTAGATGTGAACTGAGAAAGAGGATACACTGGGCAGGAGCTGTTACCTGGCTAGTGATCACATTCTACCACAGAGTTTCATCGGGAAGAGCAATGA
>NW_008434722.1:0-384 GCF_000622305.1 Nannospalax galili | reverse complement strand
AAAAAAACTCTGATTAAGCTTCAGTCTGAATACGTTGAAGAGGAAAACTCATGAAATTCCTGCTACATCACCAAGGGACGGGAAAAGAAAAGACTGCTTCCTATGAAGAGAAGCCCTAGAAGGTTATGGATTTCTGCAACACAATGGTGATAGCAGAGAATGTAGAAAGTGTAATATAATTTATATTATTTTATAATTATGTGGTTTCTGATTTTTATCTGCCCCTGGGAATTTTAGGGCTAAATTCCTACCATAACCACTGTATAGTCAGGATTAAAATGTGTTCCAGGTTTACAGCTTCTTGACTGCTTCTCTGATTGTGAAGCCTGAAGCCGTAGCTGGTGTGAATGCACAACCTCTTCCTGAGGGTTCCAGGTTAGTAAC
>NW_008434721.1:0-384 GCF_000622305.1 Nannospalax galili | reverse complement strand
ATGGAACATTATGAAGTCACATTGTCACTTTGTGATGGCACATTGGAGCAATAGAATGGCTCATATGGTGATAGTGTTGGCATATTGGAGCATTGTGAGGTCATATTGGAGCACTGTGACGTCACAATGGAGCATTGTGAAGTCATATTGAAACATTGTGATGGCGCATTGGAACAATAGAATGGTATGTGGGGCAACAGTGTTGGCACATTGCAGTTTGTGATGTCTCTTTGTGAACACATATTGTTACATTGTGATGGGACATGGGAACAATATAATGGCACATCGGGAGATTGTGTTAGCACATTAGAGCATTGCAATTTCACAGTGGATCATTGTGAAGTCCTAGTTTAACATTGTGATGGTACTATGGAGAATTGTGGG
>NW_008434720.1:0-384 GCF_000622305.1 Nannospalax galili | reverse complement strand
GTCCAAATACTTGGAGCCTATGGGGGACATTTTCATTCAAACTACCATACTATGTAAGGCCTTGCTTGCTGTGAAAGGCTCAAAGAAGGAGCTGGGCACACGGGCAAAGAGGCACCTGGCTCGAGGACAGAGAAAGAGTATGGATGCTATTCCCAAATTCCAAGTGCTGGCCAAGAGTTGGCTGTGGAAGGAGGAGTCTGTAGTAAGTGTTTTTCACTGGATAGACAGCCTTTGTTTGTTGGAGGAAGCATGAGTAGCTCTATCACATTCCCATAGTTGAATTGCAGTGTTTCCTTGGTGTGCTGGATAGTTTTAGTGTTAACTTGACACACTTGGGTTGAGGGAGCCTCAGTTGGGGGATTGCTTCTATTGGACTGGCCTGTG
>NW_008434719.1:0-384 GCF_000622305.1 Nannospalax galili | reverse complement strand
AGAAACATGCCATTTTTCAAGAACTTGAAAAAAGAAGAGGCTTATGACATCTATGCACTATGGGGGAAGCATGTGTAACTGGTTTCTCATTGTTGACATTTAATCTGATATCACTAAGTTTTCACTTTGAACTGAAAATGTTCTTAGCCAGGCTCTGTAAAACCCCTTTGACATCCTAATTCCTCAGAGTGCAGATGAAGGGGTTCAGTGTTGGAGTCACCACTTCATAGAAGGGAGTCATGAACGTGGGCTGGTCCCTTGTGTGAGAGGAGGAGGGCAGAAGGTATATGCTAATGACTGTACCAGAGAATAAGAGAACTACAATGATATGAGGAACATGTCCCGAAGCCTTCTTCCTTCCATCTGAAGATTTGATCCTAAGTA
>NW_008434718.1:0-384 GCF_000622305.1 Nannospalax galili | reverse complement strand
TTTTTTTTTTTTGGTATTTTTGAGACAGGGTCTCCCTGTAGCTCCAGCTGACCTGGGCTCACTACATAGACCAGGCTGGCCTTGAAGGTATAGAGTGATAGAGGAAGATACCTGATGATGACCTCTGGTCTCTACACTAGTAGACACATGTGCATCCATATGCACACACACAAAACAAAGTGAACAGTGCCTTAGAAGCAACACCTCCTGAGGTCATCCCGTCTCCATACATGGATGCACATGTGCCTATACGTATACACACACAAAATAGAAACAAAAAGGAATCCTTCACGTTATCTGTGCATAGGACACTATATAGAAGTTGGAATAAAAATTAATTTGACTGACCTTTTGGCAAAAGTACTGACTGCCTTTTTTTTTTTT
>NW_008434717.1:0-384 GCF_000622305.1 Nannospalax galili | reverse complement strand
GAGGGCTGCAGTGTAAGAAATAGACACCAAGTGGAAAGAGCTAGGTGATCATCAACACCTTGATATAGAAACTATAAGAAAGAACTGAATAGAAAGGGCTCTTTCATAGGCTCGTTAGTAGACTTGATGCTGATTAAGAAAGAACCAGTGAGCTTGAAACTACAAACCAAAAGGAAGGGAAATATTTTTTAAAATGTGGTATCTATTTTATTTTATGTGTGTGAGTGTTTTTTCTCTCTGTATCTAAGGGCACCACGTGTGTGCAGTGATTGTTTAGGCCAGAGGGGAATTGGGTTCTCTGGAACTGGAGTTAAAGATGGTTGTTAGCGGCCATCTGGGTGCTGGGAACTGAACCCGGGTCCTCTGGAAGAGCAACAAGGGCTC
>NW_008434716.1:0-384 GCF_000622305.1 Nannospalax galili | reverse complement strand
GTGGCCAGAACTTGGCACTTTCTGGCCATCTGCTGAGATCAGAGCCCCTACGCTGATGGAGGTCTGAATGCGCCCTCCTCATCTCTTTTCTTATAAGAGCACTCATCCAGTCATGAGACTGCCAGCTTAATGCCCTAATTTTCTCCCAAAATCCCCATTTGGAGATTTGGGTATTAACATGGATTTTAGGCAGACATACATGAAGTCTATAGCCCCAAGTCTATCCCCATGCTCTCAGTGATCTTTGTCAGCTCAGAATTTGGAATGTGACCCTAGTGCGAACAAGAAAGATTAAGCTTTCTCTAAGTGATGGGATTATAAAGGGGATTTGGTCATAATTCCATATATGGTGGGAAGGGAGGTGAGACAGCTGCCTCAGAAGTG
>NW_008434715.1:0-384 GCF_000622305.1 Nannospalax galili | reverse complement strand
ACTCAGATTGATGATTCAATATTAGGTGCTGAAAATATGATGTCTTACCTCTTATCTGATAGAAATCATGTGGGCTACATCCAAATCCTAAAACCCTAGGGCAAATAAAATCCATTAAGAGCAGATGTCATAAGGAAAATGCACAAATTCTTCCCATTGTTATTGAAACGAGCTCCATTCTTTAAATGTTGAAAAAGTACTTGGTAGGTGTTTTTCCCCCACCCCATTTATAAGATGGAAAATCACAAGGGTTTGATTTTGATTTTGCAAAGGATATAGTGTTCTTTATTTCAATTTTAATTTTTTATTCTTTTATTTTAAAAAATATTTATTTTTTTATTTTATGTATATGAGTGTATTGCCTGCATGTACATAAGTGCACCT
>NW_008434714.1:0-384 GCF_000622305.1 Nannospalax galili | reverse complement strand
AGTATATTGGCTGTGTGTAGGTAAGTGTACCCATGCTGTGCAATGTCCATGTAAGTCAGAACAGGGTGTCAGATCCCCTGGAACTGGAGTTTTGGATGGTTGTTAGACACCATGTGGTTGCTGGGAACGGAACCCAGGTCATCTGGAAGAGCAGCCAGTGCTCTTACCTGCTAAGCCATCTCTCCAGCCTTTTCTATCTCTCATAAGACAGGATCTCATTATATAGTGCTGGCAGGGGCTGGCCTTGAACTCGCAGTGACCCTCCTGCCTCTTCCTCACAAGTTTTCTAGGATTACAGGCACGTGCCACTGATCTTCATTTGAAGAAATGGTTCACTATATTAAATTAGTTAAAATTCAATTTAAGATAAACATACATTTTTAT
>NW_008434713.1:0-384 GCF_000622305.1 Nannospalax galili | reverse complement strand
GGTCAGCTGGGACTACAAGGAGACCCCGTCTCAAAAAGACAAAAGAAAAAAAAAGTTATAATGGAACTGAAATGTTCCTACCACCTAGCAACATGGGCACCTGCAACACTGGGGCACAATGCATTATTCATGTGTGTGGTGATGATGGCTAGACTGGGTATCAGTCTTGTGAAAGTCCTGTGTACACAGTTATGCTCAATACATAATATTGATAATGATAATAAAGTATGTTAGTGGGCAACATAAATTTAATGTAGTATGCTTTTTCTCATTATTTTGAAGACGACGACTCCTTTTGGAAACGGTATGGCCTCTTCACATCAGTCCTCTTCACATCTGATTACATCAAGAGGCCACACAGAAGTCACTGACCTACACCTACTA
>NW_008434712.1:0-384 GCF_000622305.1 Nannospalax galili | reverse complement strand
TCCAGGCCCAACTTCATGAGCTCTGCCCCCACGCATGCTGGAATTGACACTCGCTTAATCTTTTGCAGGTCTTATGAATACAGTAAACCCCTGTGATTTCATGAATTCAATGACCCTCTCATGTCCTGCAGATAGATTTACCACTGCACACATGCACTTCTTCCGGCATGTATACTCATTCCACTCACTCTTTTGTAATGATCCCTGAATCTTGGGGAAAGGAAATGAGACCTGGATGTCCCATTTAGAGCTAGGCACTCCACATTCTTTTATTCTCTGCATCTTTATCAGCTGTGGGTCTCTGTATTAACTCTCATTTTCTGAAAACAGATGTTTCTTTAATGAGGTAGGCAGTAATCTATGGATATAAAGAAAAGTATTTAA
>NW_008434711.1:0-384 GCF_000622305.1 Nannospalax galili | reverse complement strand
TGGAGATCCAGCACAGCCTCCCAAGCCCATCGCACTCTACAGTTAGCAGTGCATTCCTTCTGCCCAGGAACTTCACTTGATCCCCTCACCAGCCCTGTGAAGAAAGGGGCTGTAGTCAGTGTCCTTATGTCCAGTTTATAAATGGGAAATCTGAGGCTCAGAATGAGTAGGCACCTGCCCAGGCTAGAGTGACAGACTTGGGACTGGACCCACACTTGGCGGTCATCTAATTTGTCTTCACAATCCTTTGGCAGGGCATGAATCTGCTGGGAAGCCCCATGACCACAGGAGAAACAGCAGGTAGAACTTCATGGAGGTAGAAGTCACAGGTATCCCCTTCCTCAGACAGACATCCCAGGGGGTTCCTTCCACTGCTCCATCCCC
>NW_008434710.1:0-384 GCF_000622305.1 Nannospalax galili | reverse complement strand
GGGAATCCTGGAACTGGCCCCCAAGAACATCAAAGGGTGACTGTGACTCTGGGGTCTTGTGATACTGTCTCCTACTCTGATTTGGGAATTGACTGATCGTGAAAGGGAAGGAATGATGGTCTCACAGGGATCTCCACAGTCCACAGCTCGCCGCCCAGTTTGCAGGTCATCTGCATGGCGATCTTGGTGGCTACACTCATCATCATCCCCTGCTTGTTCAAGGTCCGGGTCAGCACACACTGGCTCGGGACCGGGCAGTCCAAATTCAAGTACTTTTTAATGGAGTCGTAGTAATTCTTCTGATTAGAAGGCAGAATGCACATCACCTGAAAGCAAAGAGAGCAGATCAGCTCCATCTACTGACACTTGGAACAGCTTGTTGGG
>NW_008434709.1:0-383 GCF_000622305.1 Nannospalax galili | reverse complement strand
TGACACGACCGTCTCCACGTCAGAGGGGGCAGGTGACACAACCATCTGCACCTCATAAGGTGCAGGAGACCCGACCATCTGCACGTCAGACGGGGCGGTGAAACGAACATGTGCACATCAGAGAGGCAGGTGACACAAACATGTGTACAGCAGAGAGTGAAGGTGACACGACCGTCTGCACGTCGGAGGGGGCAGGTGACATGAATATCTTTATGACAGAGTGTCCAGGTAACACGGCAATGCGCACGTCAAAGATGGCAGGTGACACGAACATGTGCATGTCAGAGAGCAGGTGACAGGACCATGTGCACATAAGCGAGGGCACGTGAAACAACCATGTGCACATCAGAGAAGGCAGGTGACACGACCATCTGCACGTCAGA
>NW_008434708.1:0-383 GCF_000622305.1 Nannospalax galili | reverse complement strand
CTGGATGTGCTGACACAGCATGTCTTTAATCCCAGCACTCGGGAGGCAGAGGCAGCTGGACCTCCGTGAGTTCAAGGTCAATCTGGAGTACATTAGAGTTCCAGGCCAGCTGGGGCTTCAGGGAAACTATCTCAAAACAAACACAATCGAAGAGCCATGGTAGAAATCTGTTAAAGGCTCTGAGAAGTCCTGCTTCAATGATCCAGAAAAAGGACCTTGTTGACTTCTAAGAGTCTTGTACCATGCTGGGGTCATCCAGCTAGAAAGTGAGGGTGGCAGGACCTGAGCTCAGCCTGCCTCCAGAGCATTCTCAATACCTGTTGTAGAGTAGGATCTGCTGCCAGGCATGGTGGCACATGCCTTTAATCCCAGCACTCAGGAGG
>NW_008434707.1:0-383 GCF_000622305.1 Nannospalax galili | reverse complement strand
CTCCTCCTGTCCCAAGATGGCACCACAAGGCCTTCCTTCCGTGGCTCACTCTGCCCAGTCCATTCTCTGCAGCAGGCCCCGCCCCTTGGAGGAACCCCTGGGGAACACCTTCAAATTCACAAGTCTGACTCATGAACAAGAGAGGATATAGACCAAGATGTGTTCACTGGGTGAGACTACAGGACTTCTAGAAACTTCTAGCCAGGGCAAACTTATCAGAGTCTTCAGGCCCAAATCAGAAACTGGCAGCACATCACCTCCTCCATTTCCTTCTGGCTAAGCATTGATGGAGTTACCTGAGCCTAAAGGATTAGCCAAATTGCTCCTGCCTATATTTTTATAAAATATTTTATTTATTATTTTTATTTTATGTGTATGAGTGT
>NW_008434706.1:0-383 GCF_000622305.1 Nannospalax galili | reverse complement strand
AAATAAATAAATAAATAAATAAATAAATAAATAATGTAGCCTATGTGACTGAAAACCCTGAGAGGGGTCTTCTTACAGAAGCAGGAGTGATAAGGGGATACGGCCTTTCCTCCAGGCAGCCGTTTCCAGGATAATGATCTTGCCGTTTTGTTTCCCAACCGGCTCTGGGATTTTCCTTCTCATCATGAATGTGTGGGTGCCTGCACCCATGCATGCACATATGGGCATGAAAGCAAGATATTGAGTGTCCTCCATCACTCTCCACCTTATCATCTTGTGATGGAGTTTCTCAATGAACCTGAAGCTTGCTGTTTAGGCTAGGCTGACTGGTCAGCGAGCTTTCGACCCAATGCTGGGGTCACAGGTCCATGCAGTCATGTCCC
>NW_008434705.1:0-383 GCF_000622305.1 Nannospalax galili | reverse complement strand
TACTGGTCAGAGTGTTTTGTCACAGCAATGAAGAACAAACTAGGACACTAATCAAAACCTAATTACATCTCTATTCTCAACATGTCAAGTGCAACTGTGAAACAAACCCAAGTCACTCTTCATGGTTTCCAATGGTATTAAGCAGAGTCCATCAGGAAGGATGACAGAAGAATACAAGAAACAGCAGCCTGCAGCAGAGAAAGGTCCAGACAAGAAGACCTGGCCTTTCACTCTCTCCTTTGATGGTGTTTTTTTTTTCTTTCTTCTTTTATTTTAATTTAATTTTTTTGGTCTTTTTGATACAGGGTCTCCCTGTAGCCCCAGCTGCTCTGAAACTCACTATGTATACCAGGTTGGCCTTGAACTCACAGAGATCCACCTGC
>NW_008434704.1:0-384 GCF_000622305.1 Nannospalax galili | reverse complement strand
AGCACTGCTCAGCTCCAGTGATGCCTCTGGCAGCAGCTCAGAGCCTGCCATATCAGACCACTCCTGCGCCAAACCCATAGTCACTGCTAGCATTCGTGCATGCCTCAGGGGCCAGAGATCTAGCCCCAAGTCTGTAAGTGTCAGCCCATTCTGTCCTCGAGTACACCCAGCTGCTGTGCATTCCCCACACATGTCACTCCTGTGTTAATTGCAGCTCACTGCTCCTGTCCCAAGATAGCACCACAGGCCTCTCCTTCGGTGGCTCACTCTGCCCAGTCCATTCTCTGCTGCAGGCCCTGCCCCTTAAAGGAACTAGAACCCCTGGGGAACACTCTCCACCCCTTTCCTCTGCTCTTACAATCTTTCCACCAATCTTCTGCTAAG
>NW_008434703.1:0-384 GCF_000622305.1 Nannospalax galili | reverse complement strand
CTCCTATGAGGAAGGGACTGCTGGAACACTGTTACTCTGTCCTAAAGCATCTTTAGAGCCACAGACTTGGTCTGAAGGGAACTGGCATCTTGTAGAAAACTACATGGATTGGATCTCCCACATGGCTCTAGAGTGGTGTGATTCGGCCAGAGTTCAGGAAGAAGCTGACCTAGGAGAGGTGATTCTAGGGCAAAAATTTCACAGAAAAAGAAAGGATGTCAGTAAATCCATGGGGCAATAGCTTACTATAAGCAACTACATATTGTGGAAAGAGGCCAGTAGGCATTTGGTTTTATTCCTTTTGCCTTCCTTGATTTTGAGTTTGAATATATCTTTATTCATGAAAAGGAAAAAAGCTGAGAAGATGCTAGAAAGAATATTATC
>NW_008434702.1:0-384 GCF_000622305.1 Nannospalax galili | reverse complement strand
GTCAGAGTATTTTGTCACAACAATGGAGAAACAAACTAGGACAGTTGCTTTCTAATCAGATATGAGTAATTAGTTGGTCTATGCTTCAGATTCTCACCTTTGAATTTGCAGGGGGGCGTGGGGGATGGGGGAGGATGGTTCCAGGAAGGCTGGTCAGGAACTCTCTACCAGTGTAAAGAGGCCTAGGCCCAAGATGGGAAGCTGGAGACCAGCAGGATAGTTCTGACCAGCTAAGCAGGGTACATATGAGCCCTGGAGCAGGGTGAATGGGGATGGTCCCATAGCAGGGCAACCATTCATAAAGGTTTAAAAATAACCAATCCAGACCCTGAGTGGTGGCACATCCCTGTAGTCCCAGCACTTGGGAGGAAGAGGCAGGCGGAT
>NW_008434701.1:0-379 GCF_000622305.1 Nannospalax galili | reverse complement strand
GTGTGTGTGTGTGTGTGTGTGTGTGTGTGTGTATACATGTCTTCAAGTATGAGGAAGCACAGGTGCACCGTGCAAGTGTGTGTGTGCAACCAGACATTTGGAGGCTAGAGGTTGATGTCTTCCTCCATCACTCTCCTTTGTATTTACTGAGGCAGGGGACCTTGCTGAACCTGGAGCTAAATGATCTGCCTATTCTAGCTAGCCAGCTTCCCCTGGGGATCCCCCGTCTCCACCTCCTAAACACTAGATTACAGGTGGGATGCCACACTTGCCTGCTTTTTAAGTGGGTGCTGGGGATTTGAACTCAGTCCTTACACTTGCCTGGCAACCACTTTATCCTCTGAGCCATCTATCCAGCCCATCATATTATTCTCTTTAC
>NW_008434700.1:0-384 GCF_000622305.1 Nannospalax galili | reverse complement strand
CTTGGTCATGGTGTTTCTATCACAGCAACAGAAAAGTAACTAATACACTATTATTCAATTTTAATTTGTTTTCTATGCTTCCTTTTGCCACTAGTTTCCAAAAGAGTTCAGTTATTTGATTCTTTTAAAAATTACTATGAGTGCATGTATTTAAACATTTACAATGTTTCTGTTCTTTTTTAGTTATTATTTTTATTACTGTTTATTCTAGTTTGTTTTCTCCACTGCTGTGACAAAACACTCTGAACAATACCAACTTGGGGAGGAAAGCTTTATTTAGCTTACATCTCCTGGGTCGCAGTTCATCAGGGAGTCCAACTCCGGGTAGGAACTGGAGGCAGGAGCTGAAGCACAGGCTATGGAGGAATGCTGCTTACTGTCTTG
>NW_008434699.1:0-384 GCF_000622305.1 Nannospalax galili | reverse complement strand
ACAACTAATCTGTTCAGATTCTTCATTTCCAGCTATTTATTATGCATTTACCGTTTGCAGGAGCTGTTTTAGGCAGCCAGCACAGGGCGGAACTGACAATGCAGACTAGTTTAAGCATTGCCTTCCCAGTTTCTAATATATTTTATGTTCCAAGAAGATGCTGGTAGAGAAGGCAGATAGATGCCAATGAGTGAAATCATTTCTACTGTTGAGAAATGCTGACTTGGATAAAAGGATAGCAACTCTGATTCTATCCAGGTGTGGGACAGTCTTAATGAGTTAGTGATAGTGGAACTGAGTCTCAAATGATGAGGGGCAACCAGACACAGGGATACCTTAGACAGCAGGGCACCAGAACAGGAAAACTGAATTTATGGACCAAAG
>NW_008434698.1:0-384 GCF_000622305.1 Nannospalax galili | reverse complement strand
GAGTGGGAGAAAAATCTTTAAAAGCTACACATCTGACAGAGGATTAATATCCAGAATATACAATCAACTGAAAAAACAAAGAAACAAGAAAGTAAAACGACCCAATAAAAAAGATGGACTATAGATCTCAACAGAGAATTCTCAAATTAAGGAATAAAAATGGCTAAGAAACACCTTAACAAGTGCTCAACATCCTTAGTAATTAGAAAAACGCAGATTAAAAACCTCTTTAAGAATCCATCTTATCCCAGTCAGAATGGCTAAGACCAAGAGAACAAAAGACATCAAATGCTGGTGAGGATGTGGAGAAAGGGGAACGCTCATTCACTGGTTGTGGGAATGCAAACTCATGCAACCACTATGGAAAGCAGTGTGGAGAATTCT
>NW_008434697.1:0-384 GCF_000622305.1 Nannospalax galili | reverse complement strand
CTTTTAAGGGACTGGAGTAGAGTTGGTTGACTACTGTGCTGGTTAGTTTTTATTGTCAACTTGATGAAATTTAGAATCACCTAGGAAGAGCGTCTCAGTGAGGAATTATTTAGATCAGGTTAAGATGTGGGCCCATCTGTGGGGGGTTCTCTTGATTGTTAATTGAAGTGGGAAGACCTGCCCTGAATGTGGGAGGCACCATGCAATGGGCTGGGCCCTGAATTGTATTGTGAAGAAAGCTGGAGCCAGCAGGGTAGCTCAGTGGGTAAGGGTGCTTGCTGCCTAGCCTGAGAAACTGACTTTGATCCCTGGAACTGATGGAAGGAGAGAATCTACTCCCATAAATTGTCCTCTGATCTCCATATGCATGCTGTGGCACGCACG
>NW_008434696.1:0-384 GCF_000622305.1 Nannospalax galili | reverse complement strand
CAAAGGCTCTTCCTCACTAGACTTAACACCCTTTCATACTTATCTATGCTTCTTAATGATGAGTTTATCATAGGATCATGTAAAAAACAACAACTTTGTTTTGTTATCATTAAAGTTGATTCATGCCGGGCATGGTGGTGCAAGCCTTTAATCTGGGCACTTGGGAGGCAGAGGCAGGTAGATCTCTGAGATCAAGGCCAGCCTGGTGATAATGAGTTCCAGGTAGCTGGGGCTAGAGTGAGCCCTGTCTCAAAATAAAATGTTGATTCACTTTCTTTCTGTTCTTCTTTGGGGTATGAATTCAGATGAGTGCTGTCTTAATGGAATCACCTACTCTAATCTTGTACCGATGAACAAAGAAAGAGCATGCCATGTCATCCTTTA
>NW_008434695.1:0-384 GCF_000622305.1 Nannospalax galili | reverse complement strand
TGCTGTTTAGATCTAAGTGCCCCCAGCATCTCCTTCCGCATTAACGGACAGACTGTTCAAGGGATGTTTGAGAACTTCAACATCGATGGTCTCTTCTTTCCAGTTGTTAGTTTCTCTGCAGAAATAAAGTTAGTATGTCTGTTGTGTGCTTTGTCCCCATTGTTCTCAGGACTCTTCCCTGTTACCTGCCTGCTTTTCCAAATTTAGTGTTTCCCTCCAACACAGTTGTTCCCCAGGGCATGTTGCCTGTCTCCTGTAGGAAGAGGGAAGGTCCCCCAGGAGGGACTGCTTGGCGGCCCAACGTGTTGCCTCCCTGTCATTACCCGTGAAGCCCTTGGAACTCTGCTTCTTTCCGTGTCCTGAAATTTCACCCTCATGTCTCAG
>NW_008434694.1:0-384 GCF_000622305.1 Nannospalax galili | reverse complement strand
GAAGGAAGAGTTTATTTGAGTTTATGGCTCCAGAGGGGTATGAGTCCATCATGGTAGGAGGCAGCTGGAGTAGAAAACTGAGAGTTCACATCTTCAGGCACATGTAGGAAGCAGCCGGAAGGGGAGCAAGGCTCTGAACTCTCCAGGCTGTCCCCAGTGCTGTGCTTCCTCCAGCAAGGCCACACCTCCTATTGGCTCCATGACCTCCCCAAAGGGCACCACCACCTGGGGTCAAGTATTCAAATATGTGAACCTATGGGGGACATTCTCACTCGAACCACCACCAACCACCTCCCTCCCCATCTCTGCCTCTCTGTCTCCCTATCTCTGTCTCCCTATCTCTGTCTCTCTATCTCTGTTTCCCCATCTCTGTCTCTCTATCTC
>NW_008434693.1:0-383 GCF_000622305.1 Nannospalax galili | reverse complement strand
ATACCCACATAAATAAAAATACATCTTAAAGACATCATAGTGTCTGCACACTTTTGACATGGAATAAATGTTTATTGGCAGAGCAGAGACTTGGAGGACAGATGGCTACAAAGAGAGCAGACCCCAAGTTCTGAGTGGGAACCAGCAGGGCAAGGTCACAATCTCGGGCACTGCCAAGTTCAGTTTGATTTCTCGGTCCCTTCATTCTGAGTCAATGAAAAACCTCACGCAGTCTTCTTAGCCTGCTCTGTGTCTGCAGACAAAGGCGAACTAGTCCAACAGCAGCAGCAGTAACAATACAGACAACCACGTCTTTGATAGAACAGCACATGAAGACGCAAGCCCAGACTTAGCAGCACACCAGGTCCCCACGGTGCCATATC
>NW_008434692.1:0-384 GCF_000622305.1 Nannospalax galili | reverse complement strand
TGAAACAGACATCTGCTACACTAGTTAGAATTTCTGGAAAGGCTGTGCAGTAGCCAGCTTGGTGAGTTATGAATTTTTATGGGGTGAAACCAGTGAAGGCGTGGTACAAGGACTGATGCCTTAAACTGCTGGCCACAGACAGGTAGAGCAGGGTAGGTCCTCTACACTCCTTGAGAGGGTCTATGTGGGCTCCAGCCACTGGTGTGAGTTGTTTTATTATTTTTTCCTATTCAAGTCACTGGGCATTCTCCTGTGCTGTTAGTGTCATAGAAAACAATGGTTACAAGCCAGGAAGGAGAAGGTACTGGCATTTAAATGACTGTACATATACTTTTCCTTGTTTCCACAAATTGACACTTGAGAGTATGTGAAGAAAAAAAAAAA
>NW_008434691.1:0-383 GCF_000622305.1 Nannospalax galili | reverse complement strand
AAAAAAATCAGAACACAAAATCACAGGTTATAGAAAAGCAGAGAAAATGGTTATTTAAAAAGGTACAGCATAACAGCCTGGTAGAAAGGGTTTGGGAACAGAGGGACAGTGTACATCACAACTAAAGATGTTAGATACACATTCACAATCAAAGGATGAATTTAGAGGGTTGATCTTTGTACCTGCTTGAAATTGTATTAATTTCCTCATGGTCTTGAGTTCTTGGAGAATGGCCTGCAATGTTGACTGGCAGTTACAAGTACAGCAGTTTGATCCAACTGATGAATTGATCACAGGAAGTTCTCCTAAGCATGAAAGAAAAGAATGACACATGCTCCCAATACATGCAAAACAAAACAAAATAAAATTTTAAAGGAAAAAAA
>NW_008434690.1:0-383 GCF_000622305.1 Nannospalax galili | reverse complement strand
ACACACACACAAATAAAATTTTAAAATAAAATAAAAAGCTGGGTGACTGCACAAACTTTTCATCCTAGCACTCAGGAGGCTGAGGCGGAAGGATCACAAGTTCAAAGCCAATCTGTACTCCACGGCAAGACCCTGTCTCAAAAAAACTATGGGCTGGGTTGAGGATGTGGCTCAGTTGGTAGAATGTTTGCCTAGCACGTGCAAATCCCTGTGTTCTACCTCCAGCACTGTATGAAACCAAGTCTGTCGGTGCTCACCTGTAATTCCAGGTGAGGGATCAAAGGTTCAAAGTCATCCTCCTCCTGGGCTACAGAGCCAAATCAAAGCCAGCCTGGGCTACATGAAACCGCCCCCTTCTTCAGAAAAAAAAAAAAAAAAAAAGA
>NW_008434689.1:0-383 GCF_000622305.1 Nannospalax galili | reverse complement strand
ATTTTGAAGCTATTGTGAATGGGATTCCATGGTCTCTTTCTCTGATTGCTTGTTATTGGTATGTAGAAAGACTAGTGATTTTTGTAAATTGATTTTATATCCTGCCACTTGAAAAATATACCTTTTATATATAACATATATAAATGTATTATATTATGTATCACATATAAATAAAATAAACATATAGTAATATATTTATGAATGCATGTGCATAGCTGAAGGGTGTATAACAAGAACCACAATGCCAGGCCTGGGAAACCTCCTTTCCAGTTCTTGATAAAGTAGTCCAAGACACTCCCAACATGATACGTATTGTGGTCACAGCCTTCATTGCCTCTGGAACTTGAAGGTTAGACCCTATTGCAGAAAACAGGCCATTCTTC
>NW_008434688.1:0-383 GCF_000622305.1 Nannospalax galili | reverse complement strand
CCCCAAGAATTCAACTTCTAGACCAAGAACCATTCTGAGCTTTGGGATAGTTATATATCAAAAATATTTATCACAAATAATAATATTACTACTGATATTCAAGTATATAATTTGTTCAAATTCTTTGTATATGGAAAGGCATATTTAACCATCAAAACAAGGTAACACTAATAATATTTAGATTAAAAATGAGTCTTGTGAGTTAAGTTTTACATCATAGGAAGTGTCAAGTCAGGGAGCAAATATGGAATGGGGCATAAATTCACACAAGGATATTCAAAGTAACATGAAATGGCTTTTAATATACAATAATTATAACAAAGAAAATTAACTAATGCCATAAATTAAGAAAGAATTCACACAGATAATTGGATGCAGAGAAT
>NW_008434687.1:0-383 GCF_000622305.1 Nannospalax galili | reverse complement strand
AAAAAAAAAAAACAAACTTCACTCTTGCATAATGTAATTCTGTTATGATTTTTATTTCATTTGAAAATGTTGGAAAATACATTTTATCTTCCAATTACTTGCATGGTCTTTTAGGGAAAGTTAGAGACTAGTAAATAGAAAAACATTATCTTCAATTATTTTCATAAATCAAAGGCAACATGGTACCCACCTCACATGTCTTATTCAAATCTAAGTAGCATCCTGTCTTATCTCAAAGCCTTAAATACTTGGCTTTTCCTTCATCATTCTGACTTCTTCCATGTAGTAAGTCTAGTCCTCTGAACCCTAACTTCAGTAACTCTGGTATGGTTCTTTGAATGAGAATGTCCCCCATGAGCTTCAAGCATTTGGACATTGGTGGC
>NW_008434686.1:0-383 GCF_000622305.1 Nannospalax galili | reverse complement strand
TGAGAAACCCAGTGCCCACTGGCAGTCTGTGGGTGTCTCTCAGGGCAGTGCAGAGGAGAGGATGGAGGTGGGTCTGGAAGGACAGAGAGGAGACAGCAGCCCACCGCCTATGGTCATCCTGTGGGATTTTTTCAAATTAGTTCATATCTCACATGAAGTGCTTTACACTTCATAAGAGGAAGTATTAAGGATTTTACTTGTTTCTATCGTTTTGTATTGAGAAGAGTACATTTTCGTTTTGTGAACTACCTTCATTCTCCATGTTACCCTTAATGCCAAACCAAAGGCACCTCTCAAGTTCATGTTCGCAATGAGCCAGAGTTTCATAAAAGTTCAGCATGAGAATACTAAAAAAAAAAAAAGATGTGTAACTATTCCTAAAA
>NW_008434685.1:0-383 GCF_000622305.1 Nannospalax galili | reverse complement strand
TACAAGAAATCAGAAAATGGGAAATGCTTGCATTCCAATGGCTTTCTCCCACTTACCTTTTCATCCAGTCCAGGACCCCAGCCCCTGGAAGGGTACCATCCAAATCCTGCATGGATCTTCTTTCATAAGATAAATTTCTCTGGAAATATCCAAACAGATCCACCAAGACATGTATCTCAGTTGTGATTCTAGGTCTACCCAAACTGACAACAAAAATTAATGGTCAGGAATCCATCCCATGTTAACTTTATATGCAACCACTATTTTAAGCCATCATATTCTATCCCTAGCCCCAAAGGACGATGATTCTTTCATAGTAAAAATGCATTTACTTCATCTCAGAGAGCCCCCTAAATCTTAAAAGTTCCAACCTTGTTCAGAAG
>NW_008434684.1:0-383 GCF_000622305.1 Nannospalax galili | reverse complement strand
TGTTGGTTGACAGCTCCCCTGGGTCTCTCTGAGTTCATATTCTCTTGGGTTTGCTTTCCTCTGGCCTCTCAGCTGCTCTTTCTTAGTTTTCTCTTTCCAAGTCCTTCCCTGCTCAGTGTATGGCCATACCAGCCTATATACACCCAGCCTTGGCTGAGTCCTTCTCTGATCAATTGGCCTTTACAGGTTGGAGGACCTTCATGCTCCTCCAGTACCCTTCTTCCCAGTTGCCTCACTCCCCCAAAGAGGTCACCCATCTGGAGGCTTTAAATGCCATGTCCTTGCTGATGGCTCCAGATCTCCACTGAAAGTGCTGAATCTGCTGGATGTGCTGGCACATGCCTTTAATCCCAGCACTGGGGAGGCAGAGGCAGGCAGATCTC
>NW_008434683.1:0-383 GCF_000622305.1 Nannospalax galili | reverse complement strand
GGGGGTCGTGCTCCAGTCTGACATGGAATCCAGGTGGGACCAGCCCAGAGTCTGGACCCAGCCTGACATGGAATCCGGGCAGGCCAGACGCAAGATTCTGGTCGATTCTGACTGGAATCCAGGCTGGCCAAATCTTTTTGGGAAAGGGATGGGGTGGCCTTCTTGGATGACTCCACACACACTGTGAGATTTTCATTTCCCCCTCTAGGGGGCCACCATCTCATACTGTCCTCACCCTCTGTTTGGAGCTCTGCCCTGTCTATCAACTTTCCATCCTACTTCTCGTTCTCATTCCTCTTCTTTTATTCCTTCTTCTTGAAGATTATCCCACAATGGGCCAGAAAGTCTCATCATCATCAGCTCCCCTTGATCTAGTTCTTAGT
>NW_008434682.1:0-383 GCF_000622305.1 Nannospalax galili | reverse complement strand
CCATCCATCCATCCATCCATCCACATCCATCCATCCATCTACCATCCACCCACCCATCCATGCATCCATCTGTCTATTCATTCATCCATTTACCTGTCCATCCATTCATCCATTTACTTACCCATCCACCCACTCTCTCACCAACTCACCCATCTGTCCCAGCCAACAAATGCACATTGACAGGCACTGCTTACTAAGCACTGTGAGTGAGTAACAAATGGTACAACACAAACATACCCAGTGTAGTCATGATTCGAGGGATGCCATAGTGAATGGATGCTCAAAGCAGTGATTCTCTCACTTTGGGGTGGGAAGGGGTCGGCAGCTTCAGGGTACTAAGGGCCCTGGCACTCTCCACTCTTCCTTTGTTCTGTCTTTTTTTT
>NW_008434681.1:0-382 GCF_000622305.1 Nannospalax galili | reverse complement strand
AAAAAAAAAATTTAATTTTAAAAAAGGTGGTAAATTGAAGATTATAGTGAGGATAACCATTGTGTTTTACTGTTTTGTTCAAGTTCTTGGTGGAAAGATGACCTGGAGTTCTTTTGAGAAACAGCCCTTGGGCCTAAGGTGAGGCCTGACTGATGGGAATGTTTTGATATTGGTAAATCTAGCAAGGAGGGAAAATTGGGTAAAAGGGTCAAGGGAGAGATGTTATTTCTCCAAGTCCAATATAAATATACAATAATTTAAAAGCTTACTATAAACAAAATACCTTTAAGCCAGGCATGGTGACGCACCTTTAATCCCAGCTTTCCAGGCTGAAGCAGGCAGATTTCTGTGAGTTCAAGGCCAGCCTGGTCTACATAGTGAG
>NW_008434680.1:0-383 GCF_000622305.1 Nannospalax galili | reverse complement strand
ATCCCTCATGCAGCTGCACACAGCCTGCACCTCAACCTCCCTTTGTTATTTACTTGCTTCCTGTCAGAACCTCATATTACTCTCCCTCATCTATACCCAACCCAGGGGTGAATAAACCCTGGGAGTTAAGGTCTAAATACGTCTATAGTTTATAGGTTTGAAATAAGGCCTAGAGCAGCTGAATCTTTTTAAAAAAATTATTTAATTTAAAAATACTATTATTGATTTGAGAATTTCATACAATATCTTTTGATCCTATTCAGACCTCCTTCCCTTCTCAATCCCCACCTTAATACCCCCTTCTTGTTCTCTATTTTTGTCTTTTAAAACAATATTTATTGTTTTTATTTTATGTGTGTGAGTGTATTGCCTGCATGTATGTG
>NW_008434679.1:0-383 GCF_000622305.1 Nannospalax galili | reverse complement strand
TGAATGCTCCTTGACCCTGGCATCATGTTCACTCTTTCTTTATCTCCATGTCTTTAAGTCTTTTTCTCCCTCAATGTAGAAAGTAGGGATGTAGGTCACTGACATTCCCAGCTTACTTCAGCTTGGACACCTGTGACATGTCACCTCAGCCCTACTGACTTCCTCCTCTCTCCTCTCTCTCTGTCCTCTCTCTCCTCTTCCTCTCTCTCCTCCTCTCTCTCTCTCCTCTCTCCTCTCTCTCCTCTCTCTCTCCTCTCTGTCCTCTCTCCTCTCTGTCCTCTCCTCTCTCTCCTCTCTCTCTTCTCTCTCCTCTCTCCTCTCTCTCTCCTCTCTCTGTCCTCTCTCTCCTCTCTCTCCTCTCTCTCTCCTCTCTCTCCTCTCTC
>NW_008434678.1:0-383 GCF_000622305.1 Nannospalax galili | reverse complement strand
AAGGGTTGCAAGCAGCAGATATTTGTTGGCAGTAACAGATAATCCCACTTATGTTGCAAACAGCAGGTGGTATTATATTGATAACATCTGTTTTTGCTTGTGTGTGCTGTTCTAGATCAGTAGGCACCAAAGATGGCAAAGTCCTTCTGATAAGATAAGGATCCACTTTAATTTCTCCCATTTAATGCTGTATGGTTTGAATAAAAGAGAAAGGAAGGCCTTTGCTCAAGAATAGAGTTTTGAAAGAATGACAACTCCATGGTAGACCTTCACAGCAATGACAGGATACATGAATCCCAGTCAGGGGGCTATGGGAGGGTGCCAGTGGGAATGGGAGTATAAAGATGATTAAGATGTTCTGTATGAAATACACATAAATTCAA
>NW_008434677.1:0-383 GCF_000622305.1 Nannospalax galili | reverse complement strand
TTTTTTTAATGTAAGTATATATAGTTATCCAGAATTTGTTTCTAAAGAAAAATTTAAGTTAATGCTTCTTGAGTTTCTTCCTCTAAAGAAGGCAAGTCTGAATAATTTACTTCCCTTCCCCAGGTGAGCACTTGTGGGGTTTGGGATAAGGTGAATCTGGGAGAATAATACATCATAAGAAGAAAGTGGACTGAAGTACGCACTAGCCATTTCAACTGTCACCCTCTCTGTAATAATACCACAGCCACCTAGAGGAGCTCTGCCAAAACTAAGCTGCCAAACTCTTCATAAGGTTGACAACTGTTTTTATCATTAGCTGAAACCAACTAATTTTATATCTTGCAAGTTAAAATAATTGTGCTAAGGCTTTTCAGTGTCCCATC
>NW_008434676.1:0-381 GCF_000622305.1 Nannospalax galili | reverse complement strand
AAAAAACAACCCACCCTATGCTCTGTTAGCAAGCCCAATAAACTCGCTAGGAATTTAAAAAATGAAAATAAATAAATAAAATGTTAAAAAGAAAAAAGAAAACTATGAACAATTTCAAATCAATAGACCATGGATGATTTTCTGTGTAAACATCAATTATGAAAGCTGAGCGGTTGGGCAGATGGCTCAGCAGTTAAGAGTGCTTGCTGTTCCTCCAGAAGACCTGAGTTTGGTTCCAAACATAAGCACTGGACTGCTCACAACTGCCTGTAAGTCCAGTTCCAGAGGTCCAGCACCCTCATCCGGCCTCATCCGGCCTCCATGGAAACTGCATTCACATGCATGCACACACACACACACACACACACACACACACACACA
>NW_008434675.1:0-383 GCF_000622305.1 Nannospalax galili | reverse complement strand
AGGCCAGTTGGGGCTACAGGGAAAAAAAATTAAAATCTAATGTACCTAAAGATTAATAAGTAGTTTTTTAAAACTATCAAGAATTTGCTCCAAAACTCTCACTTTTTGAAACAGCAATTTGAAATTTGACATTTTTCTTTTTCTTTTTTAGTTATAGAAACAAATATTAGCACTTAGAAAAATCAGTAATTTATTTCAACTAAGTAATACATGGGAGGAATTTTCACTAACACCATTTCTCTAAAGTATTTTTTATTGTAAAATGGGCATCTTGTTATGTAAATCTCTCTCTCTTTCTCTCTCTCTCTCTTTCTGTCTCTGTCTCTCTCACACATATACTCCTACACACACTCCTATGCACACTTTTATACACACATAAACAC
>NW_008434674.1:0-383 GCF_000622305.1 Nannospalax galili | reverse complement strand
TTTTAAAAAAAAAAAAACTAGCCCTCCATCAAAGTTTGTGAATTGAAAATTAAGATGGGCTCATCTTAAATGCCCTTTTCAACCAATAGGATCTAGATGCTACAGGGCAAGTCTAATGATGCCAGTGCAGTGGTTTCTGTGGACCTCCTCTTACATAGCAGATCACTAGCAGCATGGAGGGAAAGTGTGTAGATCACCTGATTTGCAAATGTGTTCATCAACCCTGGAAAGAGAATCCTGGCCAACTTTCCTGTCCAGATGGAGATCTGTGTTTCATTTATCCAACAACTGACTGATTGTAAGAATTTGCCATTATGGATTGCATGTAACCCACAAAATGAAAATGGTGAAATGCTATTCTGAAATATGGGAATGCAATCAGG
>NW_008434673.1:0-383 GCF_000622305.1 Nannospalax galili | reverse complement strand
CACTCAACAATCAAGAAAATGCCTCACAGACATGCCTACAGGTCAATCCAATAGAGGCAATTCTCCATTTGAGTGACACTCTTCCCAGGTTAACAGCTAAAGCCAACCATGCCAGACTGACTACTCAATTATTTTTGCATCAATTTTTTCTCAGATAATGAAATTTATCGACATTGGAATATTTTTTGACATTTGTATCATAAAGAAAAATCGCACTCTTCAATGTGGGATAAAAATGTGGCTTTACTAATTAATGTTTTCATATCTTTTTAGTTATACTTTGTAATTTTATAGAATATATATGCATATGAGATTGTCACAAGTTAGATATTATATTGAATGTTTGGCATGAAAACAACAAATACACACATATATATATATAT
>NW_008434672.1:0-383 GCF_000622305.1 Nannospalax galili | reverse complement strand
GGAAGTGTGTGAGGAATGACGTATCCAGGAAGAGTTGGTTCAGCACTTTCAATCACAGTTCTTAGCCGCACTATAGTTCATTACTACTGCGAATTGAAATTTTTCTCTCATTTTGCTTTTAACAGCTTGTTGCTACTTTATTTACACTGCTATGGTTTTCCTCGGCTTATGTTATAGTTGTCTATCTTAGTTAGCTTAGTCTTTGGGCTTCATCATATCCATTTGATTCTCTTAGCTGTGATATATCAGGAATAGCAAGCATTACTTGTTTCTAATTATGTGCCTGTCAGTGTTCTTTGTCCTTTGCCTTTACCACTTCCCTGAGGTCTATAGGTCTATTTATCAATATTACAAAAGGAAATGATGTAAGGTATCTCACCCAA
>NW_008434671.1:0-383 GCF_000622305.1 Nannospalax galili | reverse complement strand
AAAAAAAAAAAAGGCAGAAGCACTCAGGATTTACTACACTGATAGGAATGCACAGAAATGAGAGAGAGGAGTTATGGGCCACTTGAAAGAAGGGTACAGGGACGTTAATGGACTCTAACTGAGGAGGAGTTGGTCTCCCACTGCCTCCTGCTCTCTCTGTCCAAAAATGCTTTCTGTTAGCCTAGATGCATCTGAATTACTGCACAGGCCCTTTGCATCGCAGAAAGTGTGCCAGATGTGAGCCATTCAGAGTTCTGCATCTCAGGCTAAAGAAGCTTCTATTCTGTGAGGTCTCAACAATGTCTTCAAGTCCTATGTATGCATGTTCTGTCACGTGGAAGGAGAGTACAGCTGAGCACACAGGGTGAATTCTGATGTTCGGG
>NW_008434670.1:0-383 GCF_000622305.1 Nannospalax galili | reverse complement strand
AGACCACTTCTATCCCCCGAGACAAGCCTGCATTAGTTGAAACCTATACAAAAACTTACCACACTAATTCCTTCTGCCTGGCACCTATCCATCAGAGCTGTCAATAAAAAATACTTGAGAAGAAATGTCCTGTTTCAAACTGGCACCCGATAGTAATGGACATCTTTGGTGACGGTCACCAAGTCAGGTGACACCTAAGTGCAGCAGGGTGGAAAGAAGTGGAAGCGGCAGGAGAAGCAGCAGTTCTGCTGGGGGAGGGGGCAGGAGGATGAGGGTTTGGTCGAGGGGAGAGGAACCAGGAGGACATCACTGTGCTGGGAGCATAGTTGTCACAGGAAGAATGTAAGATGACGAGGTTAGACAGCTTGGCAGGGACCAGACCA
>NW_008434669.1:0-383 GCF_000622305.1 Nannospalax galili | reverse complement strand
GCAGTCTGCATGGCCTCTCATGCCTCATCATGCCTCTTCCCCAAATCGCTTTCCATGCCTATGATTAAATGGCTGTGTGCTCAATTCCTCTCTTGAGCCAAGTAGAAGGTTCTCCAAGGGCACAGGCCCTATCTGCGTCTTCCATCTGCATCCGAGTGCCTACCTGGGCTGGGCTCAGAGGAGGGGTGTGATCAACACATCTGGAATGAAGGAATGAATGGCTCAAAGACTGCGGTGCCTACTGATGGGCTGTTCCTGGTGGATTACTAGGATTGACTTGCTGTAGGGCTTCTGGAAGCCTTTCACTGAAATCTTAGCTTTTTTAAAAAAAAATTGTTACTTTATTTATGATTTTTGTGTGTGTGTGTGTGTGTGTGTATGTG
>NW_008434668.1:0-383 GCF_000622305.1 Nannospalax galili | reverse complement strand
CATTGGATCAATATATTGGTTCATGGGGCGATAGTGTTGGCTCATTGGAGCGTTTTGATGTCACATTTGAGCTTGGGAAGTCACAATGGAACACTGAGAAGTCATATAGTAACGTTGGAGCATTGTGATGTCAAATTGGATTATTGTGAGGGGAAATTGAGCAATGTGTTTTATATTGACTATGGTGACGACAAAATGGACCATGGGAATTACACAGTGGCACATTGTAATGGTACAATGAGCATTGTGATTGCTGAATATAACAGTGTGAAGTAATATTGTAACACTGTATTACACATTGAAGCCATATAATGGCACATGTGGCCAAAGCCTTGGCAAACTGGAGCATTGGGATGCCGCATTGGAGCATTGTGATGACACAT
>NW_008434667.1:0-383 GCF_000622305.1 Nannospalax galili | reverse complement strand
TTGGTCATTCTGATTCTACTTCAATTCAGTTGTGGTTTGAGTAGATACTGCATGATTTGTATTCTTTTAACTCTTTACAGTTTTCATTAAAAGGTTTTCATTGTTATAATTTTTAATTTATTGTTATTTATGTGTATGCATGTGTACCTGCTTGTATGTGTGCCACATGGCATGCAGTACTCAGAGGTCAGAAGGGGGTGTCAGATCCCTCGGAACTGGAGTTAAAGGCAGTTGTAAGCTGCCCACTGTGGGTGCTGGGAACTGAACCTGAGTCCTCTGCAAAAATAGCAAGTGCTCTTAGCTACTGAGCCATCTCTCCAGACACCTCTTTTAAATCTTTTTTTTTTGTCTTTTTGAGACAGGGTCTCCCTGTAGCCCGAGCT
>NW_008434666.1:0-383 GCF_000622305.1 Nannospalax galili | reverse complement strand
TATCAAAATGACATTAACTTTGCCACGCCCCAAAGATACAGCTTCAGTCTAAACAGCACTGTGACCCCTTGAATTACATTCTCCTTTGGCCTGAGTAAGATTACTGTGCAGAGTGTCCACAGCGGCTAGTGGAGAAAGGGCAGATAAAAGGAGGGGAGGCCAGCGATGGGGAAGAGGGCGCTGGGCTCCTCCGCCATCCCGAAAGCAGCTCTTGAGGAGGGGGGCGGAGCAGAGACGGACCAATCCGGTAAAAGCGCGGGTCCTTTTGAATGTTAGCAGGTCCAATGGCTGCCGGTCGGACGGTATAAAGGCCGCAGGGTTCGGCGCGGGGCACTGCAGTCTCCGCGGACTCTCCTTGTTGTGAGCATGGCGCGCACGAAGCA
>NW_008434665.1:0-383 GCF_000622305.1 Nannospalax galili | reverse complement strand
TATATAAAGTCTCTAGAGCTAGGTGTGTTGGCACACACCTTTAATCTCAACATGAGGGAAGATCATTTTGAGATCAAAGCCAGCCTGGTCTACATAATGAATTCCAGGTCAGCTGTGGCTATGGCAAGTCCCTGTCTCAATAAAAGAAGACTTTCACTCTGGTCAATTAAAATTTTCTATTATACTAACTTTCTAGTAAAATGTGCTTTCACTAGTTTTTAAAAAAATTTATTTATTTATTTTGGTCTTTTTTGAGACAGGGTCTCCCTATAACCCCAGCTGGCCTGGAACTTGAGATGTAGACCATACTGGGCTTGAACTCAGGGATCCTTCTGCCTCTGCCTCCTGAGTGCTGGGATTAAAGGTGTATGCTACCATGCCCA
>NW_008434664.1:0-383 GCF_000622305.1 Nannospalax galili | reverse complement strand
CTGCAAGAGCAGCCAGTGCTCTTAACTGCTAAGCCATCTCTCCAGCCCCATAATGTAATATTTTGTTAAATTCTTCTGAATAATTAAATAAAATTCTTTGAGAATTTCATACAATGTATGAAATTTCTCACAATGTGTTTTGATCCTATTACTTCATATTTTGAGATAGAATCTCTTACTGAAATTGGAGCTCTCCCATTAGTCTAAGCTGGCCATTGAGCCCCAGGGTTCACTTGTCTCGGCCTCCCCAACAGGTGTATGCTGCCTTGCTTGGCTTTCACATGGGTGCTGGGAATTGAACTCAGGTCTTCATGCTTCCATGGCAAAGACTTTACCACCTGAGTCATCTCCCCACCCCCAGAATTCTGTCCTACAATGAATAC
>NW_008434663.1:0-383 GCF_000622305.1 Nannospalax galili | reverse complement strand
TTGCAGAGGCGGTACCTGTACACAATAAGCCATCTTGTCTGCCTCTGCATTTCCTTGGAATAAAAGCCCAGGCAATCCTTGATGCCCCCTAGGATGCTGTAAAAA
The DNA here is from genome assembly GCF_000622305.1 of Nannospalax galili. NCBI lineage: Eukaryota > Metazoa > Chordata > Mammalia > Rodentia > Spalacidae > Nannospalax > Nannospalax galili. The sequence goes on along the minus strand of NW_008434663.1, from coordinate 278 downwards.
GTAGGGGCTTCTCTCTCTCTAAGGAGTGTATGAGTCTGAATACTATCAGAAAACAATGGCCATGAGTTCCTTGAATAGAGCTGCTTTTTGTTTTTTCCACATCTTCCCCAGTCAGTGAAAACATTGTAGGCTTTTACTAAGGGTTCCCTATGCCCGGGATCTGGAGAGTGCTGCTGCCAGCGGGGCTGTAGTACTTGGGGGTGGGGTGGTTCCCTGGCCACCCATGGAACTGAAGGGGTGGGGCCCCACCCTGAGCCACCTTCCCCAAACCGGGCCTT
>NW_008434662.1:0-383 GCF_000622305.1 Nannospalax galili | reverse complement strand
CAGTGTGGCCAGGTGCTTGCACTCCCACCATCATGCTCCCTGTCATGATGGGCTGAACCTTCAGTGTTTTATCCCAAGGACATCTTCCCTTCATTAGGTACATTGGTCAAATAGTCACAACAATGAGAAAAGTAATTCTTGGCATCCTTTAATGCACACACTCTGAGGAAGCTTAGAACGACATGCTGGTTGAGAGCTTTGCACCACTATGGGACTTTGTTTCAGACACATATTCAGTAAACTCTTTCACTAACAATTGTGAAAAACTAAACCTCTGAAAACAGCATCCTAGTTTGTATTAGACTTCTCAAAACAAAATGTGTAAAGGGCAGAATAACTCTTTTGGTGCTTATTATTAAAAATAAATTCTAGATGTAACATAA
>NW_008434661.1:0-383 GCF_000622305.1 Nannospalax galili | reverse complement strand
CTGGGCAATATGAGAGTTTTACACAAGACTCTTACTGCCTTACTGTCAAGGTTGCTTGCTGATTTACCAGTGTCTTTTCTTAGGAGCACACCCTTGAAGAAGCTTCTAGTGTCAGAATACTTTGGGTCTTCACATCCCCTTCCAAGATGAAATGGATAGAGTAAAAATCATGAGACACATCCAAGACTCACCTGAAGTCAAGTTGTAAGCCAGTGGAGATCTTAGCAGGGCCTGGTCTCAAGTTTTCCACACAGTGCTGAAGAGACCTCTTGGGAGCCACAGTGGTGGTCTTGGGAGCTAGGACACTCTTTTCCTTGTACCACCCTATATACACCCTGTGTATCTTAATCCATATCCTGCAGCACTCTGACTCCTTTCTCTCC
>NW_008434660.1:0-383 GCF_000622305.1 Nannospalax galili | reverse complement strand
TTATTTATTATTTTTATTTTATCTGAGTGTATTGCCTGCCTGTGTATAAGCGCACCTGTGTCATGCAATGCCTGCAGAAATCAGAAGTGGGCATCAGATCCCCTGGAAGTGCAGTTACTGATGGTTGTTAGTGGCCACATAGGTGCTGGGGAAATTGTACTCTATTAGATTGCTTCGAAATTAAAAATATTACTAAAAATTGCAATTCTAACTTAATTTAACATAATTTTGTTCTTCCTTTTCTTTTTGTGGTACTGGGGATTGAACCAGGGACTCAGAGAAGCCAGGCAAGCACTGTATCGATGAGCTGTATTCCCCGCACTGCAAACACTAAAAGGAGTGATCCCCATAAGATTTTTTAAAATGAAATTTATTGTACATTA
>NW_008434659.1:0-384 GCF_000622305.1 Nannospalax galili | reverse complement strand
CTTCAGTGGACTAATTGCACTGAAGGACATCTGAGTAAAATGCTTGATCAGTTGGGACTTAATGTGTATGGCAGAATACATGAGGCCTGGTGAGAGGAGTATGGAGGGGCACAGATGGGGGAAGGGGACTTAGTTTGATTAACAACTGTTGTGTGAAATGTGTAAGAGCTCAATAAAAATATTTAATAAAATAAACACAATAGACACAGTAATGTATAATCACAATAAAAACTAGCTTATTCTATCATTTTATTATGTTTCTATTATTATTTTACATGTATGAGTGTAATGTCTGCTTGTAGGTAGGTGCACCTGTGTGGTAAAATACCCAGAGATGTCAGAAGAGGGCATCTGATCCCATGGAATTAGAGTTTCAGACTGTTG
>NW_008434658.1:0-383 GCF_000622305.1 Nannospalax galili | reverse complement strand
GTGTTCCCATGGAATAGGAAAGTGCAATGTGGTGGGAAGTTTATAGGTGGGTGGGCACCAGGTCCATTGAGGATGCCTGACCCTTGAGGAGGGGGAGGTGGTGGCCCCAAGGGGCACGAAGGACACTGTAGTCTCAGAAAGGGTCTTTTACTAAGGGAGACCAGATTTTGAGGCCCCATAAGGAGCCTTGGCTTAGGTTTCCATGAAAGTCACCTGTTGTGCTGTTAAAGAGGGAGTGACAGTGAGAGACATTAGGGGAGCAGGGATTAAGGACTGGGCTGAAGCAGATCCATCCTGCAAGGGACCATGTGCCCTTTTTGGGAACAGATGCATGAATCAATTCCATGGTGGGGAGACCAAGGGATTCATCAGTAGTAAAGAGA
>NW_008434657.1:0-383 GCF_000622305.1 Nannospalax galili | reverse complement strand
AACCACTATTTCTGAGGTTCTTCAGACAAGTGATAAGACAAAATTTAGTGGGATAATTTTCAAGAAACTTATGCCACAAAGCTTCTAATTTTTCTCATCATTACCAATTCACAAACTTTAAACAGTCCATCCTTATTAACCAACAAAGAAGGTAGATTACATCTCAAATTAGGGATAAATGTATCACTTAAAATCGACAAAGAGAGGGCTGGAGAGATGGCTCTGTACTTAAGAGCATTGGCTGCTCTTGCAGAAGACCTGAGTTCGGTTCCCAGGACCCATATGGCAGCTAACAACTATCTGTAATTCCAGTTCCAGGGGCCCCAATGCATTCTGCTGGCCTCCTCATGCATTGCACAACACAGGTACAATATACATCCAGG
>NW_008434656.1:0-383 GCF_000622305.1 Nannospalax galili | reverse complement strand
GGTGAGGCCGTAGTCCTGTTTATAGGCCTTTCTGTGTGGTGTAACCTTCAGGGCCACTATAGCTTCCATAACCAACTGTCCATCCCCAAAGGACCACAGGGAGGGTAAGTGGAGGCCAAACCTTGCTCTGCTCTGAACCCCTGGCTTTGCCTAGTTGCCCAGTGACTGTGTCAGTACCTGAGGACAGAGGCTGTGTCCCAGGAACTTTGGGGAGACAGATGGCACCATTTGAGGTCCTTTCATCCTGATGTATCACCTTCTTAGAAGGATGGGGTTTGAAAGCCTCTGCCTCCCTGGCCACCGCCCCCTGCCCTTACCCCCAGAGAATGGTTTCTGGTGGCTGGGGCACCCCCCGTGGGGACACACAACAGCTCTCAGAACAG
>NW_008434655.1:0-383 GCF_000622305.1 Nannospalax galili | reverse complement strand
CTGAGTCAGGAGCGCTCAAGCACTCTGAAACGTGTGCACGTGGAGTCTAGACGCTTGAGTCCTGCTCCAGATGTGGAGGCCAGACCTCAGGCCTGTGCTGTCCCACCAGGCAGCTGCCTGCCTAGCTCACGTTTAACTTTAAATGGCTCAAAGTTAGAGTTTGGAATTCAATTTATTACAGCACCACCACTCACACACCCTTAGCCAAGTGTGGCTAATAGCTAGTCCACCAAACTTGCTGGAGGCTGTAGAAGAGCTCTGGTCATTGCAGAAAGTTCTAGAGACACATTGAAATATTATTGAGAAATGCATCGCAGCTAGGCATGGTAGCTCAGGTCTATGAGGCAGGAGAATTGCTGTGAGTTCCAGGCTAGCCTGCACTA
>NW_008434654.1:0-383 GCF_000622305.1 Nannospalax galili | reverse complement strand
ACAAACCACCCCAAAGGTGCCCATCACCCCAGAGGTGGCCACAATTTCTCCGATAGGCCCTGGGGCCCCCACCTCCAGAGGAGCTAAAATTCAAAATACTAAGGTACTGGCCCCTTTTGAGAAACCAGAAGTAAATCCTCTCCTCTGCTGGAGCAATCATATCTGGTACTGAATGCTACAAAGCTAGACATGATGGCCTCTTGTTGGTTATGTTATGATACTGCCCAACCTTATTATGATGGCATAGCGGTCTTGGGGACATATATCTTTTCTGATGACTACAACAACCGTCATTGGAGCTCTAAGGTCAAGTTGACTCTGTACCATATCATAGGACAAGGACTATGCATAGGACAGATCCCAATCAATTACCAGAAACTATG
>NW_008434653.1:0-383 GCF_000622305.1 Nannospalax galili | reverse complement strand
CCCACACAGCTCCAGGGGTAGACCTACCCTAATGTAGGGCAGAGACCTTAACAGAGGTCCTGAGAGTGCCTGATCTGGCCTCCACCTGCAAAAGGGACTGAGAACTCAAACGAGAGAGCCAAAATCAAGCCTTGCCTTAGCAAACTTCCCAAATTGTGCTCTGAGTACCCACTAGAAGAAAGCCCGACTGTATCTGACTAGAGCCTGACTTTGGCCTCTGTGGGACTCTTGAGTAGCTGATCTGAAGCCATTAGTTCCTTACAAAATATAATCTGAGAGAACCTGAAATTTAGACCAAACAGTTTTACATACCCACTAAGAAAACATCCAAAGCACACCAATAATACAAACAGAAGCAGGCTTCAACTCAACAAAGGAAGGCT
>NW_008434652.1:0-383 GCF_000622305.1 Nannospalax galili | reverse complement strand
GGTCCCGTTTTCCACCTACCTTCAAACCTCCAACCATCCAGCTCCAAGCACCACTACTTGATGGGGTGGGAGCCGAACGCTAGATCGTGCAGGACACCCAGTTCTCCCAAGCTCTGACAGATGAAGGAGAAGCCTGGCACGGAGAGAAGAGACAGTTCAGTGTGGACCGCGCCCAACATACACCCTGATCCAGGCCAGTTGCTGTGGTCCAGGCAGCCAGAATCACACCACGGCCATTGATGGTGTCCAGGCCCATGCCCTGAAGGACAGACACCTGAGGGAGAGCTGACAACCCGGTGGACCTATCCTGAAGGAGGCCAAGATTTCCCGACCCTTCCTGGATGAAGGAGCAGCCTGGCAGAGTGAGAAAAAGCAGGGTGGGT
>NW_008434651.1:0-383 GCF_000622305.1 Nannospalax galili | reverse complement strand
TCTTCACAGCTGGCCTGAGGAGAACCCTCAACATGCATGTATGTGAGTGAACCCATATCATGTAATGCCCACACAGGTCAGAAGGAAGCATCATATCCCCTGGAACTGGAGGAGGTACAGATGGTTGTCAGTCACCATGTGGGTGCTAGGACACAAACCTAGGTACTTTGCAAAAGCATTCAGTGTTCTTAACCACTGAGCCATTTCTTCAATCCCTAATTTTTATTTTTAAAAAATATATTGAATTTTTCTACATTTCATACAACAGTTCTTAATCAAATATAAACTCACTCCCCACCCCCAGACCTCATGCATTCCTCCATACATGCTACGTCCTATCCAGTCAAGCATTTGTACCCAGATGTCCTTTGGTACAAATTCAT
>NW_008434650.1:0-383 GCF_000622305.1 Nannospalax galili | reverse complement strand
GTCCATCTTATGGGGTCTCCATGGCCTCCCTGAACAAGAGGACAGGTGACTTAGCACAGTTACAAGACATTTTGAGAGATGATCCATAGTCCCCTGGAACTTAGTCCACCTTGAAGGGCAAAGGGCAAAATCTGTCCTTTAAGTCCCTCTGACCAGAGTAGTATAGGCCTCAAAGTACAGTTGTTAAACATCCAGGGAAGTTGGTTCCACCAGCCTGGTATTTTTAATTACCCTGTGCTATGTAGATAAAGCTTTGGTGAAAAACCAAACAGTCTCAGATAAACCTTGACTAGATATATATTTTTTTTCCCTTAAACTAGTTGACTAAACCGTGACCTTAGAAATTTTAAGATTATATGTATATTATTTTTGTCTCATCCTTT
>NW_008434649.1:0-383 GCF_000622305.1 Nannospalax galili | reverse complement strand
ATTTTGGGAATAAGACAAGTGTTATTTAAAATTCCAGTTGCCAATCAAGCTGTTGAGGTTTTCATAGTCTAGATGTTGTAATATGCACGAGGGAGCCTCAACAAATATATAAAAATATATTGTTTATTCTGTAAACCTTGTGGTTAACTTCAAGGATAACTCTGCCACTGTACTGTCCTTTCCATCAGCAGGCATAGTATCTCATCAGGGCAAGAAAACTGGCATATATCAAAATGATCTAAATGTAAAAGCAAATGAAAAGTGAATGTTTTTCCCCCATCAAACATGTATACTCTGACTTATAGAGACCAGTAGTCCCTTCAGGTCTCTATGAAGCAGAAGATTAAGCAAGTCACCACACACATACACTGCACACAGACATA
>NW_008434648.1:0-382 GCF_000622305.1 Nannospalax galili | reverse complement strand
ACACACACACACACACACACACACACACACACACGTGCGTGCGCACACACATTTGTCCTTCCACATTCCTGTTTTGCAAAGAAGCAAGTCAATGTGCTATTTAAGACCTCCAAATCATTTTTTAATTCTAGTTTTTATTCTTTGAGAATTTCATACATGTATACAGTGAAACATCAAAGTTACCCCCTAGTTCTTCTCCAACTCCTCCTTCTAATTCATCCTAGCATACCCGCCTCCCAGTTCAATTAAGGTAGTGCTGCTCCTATGTGCATGGGTAAAGGCCTAGCCACTCAAACCTGGAAATTTTATCAGTGGCCACACCTTAAGAAGGAATGGTTCTCCTCCCTTCCAGGTAGCTATCAACTGCCAATAGTTCCTCAGT
>NW_008434647.1:0-383 GCF_000622305.1 Nannospalax galili | reverse complement strand
AAAGAAAGAAAAAAGAAAAGTTAACTGGAATAGTGATTTCTAAAATAATTAACTTGAGAATTATCAAATCAAAATGTAAAATGAAGCTTTGGGGCCCATGTTGCAATGTTGGTTTTTTTGTACTTTGAGTGGGGGTTGATTTTATAACCCCAACTAGTCTCAGAAGTTTTTGCCCGTGTTGCAGGGAATCAAATCCACACACCAGAGGCAAGCTGAAGTACCCATCTTAGAACTATACAGCTGAGCAGGTCCATATCAGACAAATCACTTTAGCATGAACATTGGGTTCCTTGAATAGAAATACTTAGTACTGAAGAAATAAAAGGCGAAACATAGATAAATAGAATACATTTTGGTTCATTTATGGAATCATCTAATAGGAA
>NW_008434646.1:0-383 GCF_000622305.1 Nannospalax galili | reverse complement strand
CAGATGGCTGTTAATATGGCTTTTGTGAATCAAGCGGCCCCAGACATAAAACAAAGTCTTCAAAAGTTAGAAGGCTTCAAGGGAAAGAACCTGTCTGAACTGATCACTGTAGCAAAAAAGTCTTTAATAATAGAGATATCCCTAAAGAAAGACAGGTTAAAGGATTGGCTAAAATTCTGCTAACTGAGAGAACGGCCAACCCCAGATGGAGCAATAAGCCGCCCATGAAAGAAAGCTCTCACGCCGCTCTGCAAACACCGTGGGAGGGCCATCCTCGATTGAAAAGAGATCAATGTGCCTATTGTAAGCAACTTTGGCACTGGGCTAGGGATTGACCCCAAGGATTAGGAGCACAGTCTTCCTCCACCAAGCCCAAGATTCTC
>NW_008434645.1:0-383 GCF_000622305.1 Nannospalax galili | reverse complement strand
TTTTCAGTAAAGTGGATTTGGATTTAACAACAGGTCACTTTTAATTAGTGAGTTAAAAATCAAAAGACAAAAGAGAACAGAAAATAGGACTTTTGTCTCCAGAGAATTTTTCATGTCTCCAAACTTTGTACTATCCATTACATATATCTCATTATGAATATATATATTTATACATAATATATAACATTAACTTAAACTTTAAAAGCAGTATATTCTAGGTAATAATGTCATGGAAATAAATGAGGCAGTAACACACTAGAGTTAAACCGGTATTTCTGTGATGTGAACCTTTGTGGTCAGTGGGAAATGGAGCACATGGCAGTAGACCCCAGTGAAATCACTGTCAAACTGGTGGCTAATGGTCTAAGAACACTGATTTTTTT
>NW_008434644.1:0-383 GCF_000622305.1 Nannospalax galili | reverse complement strand
GGGGATCTGATGCCCTCTTCTGACCTCCACAGGCATTACACAACATGGGTGTACCTACCTACATGCAGGTATTACATTCATACACACAAAAATATAATAAAATATTAAAGATTTTATTTTTATTTTATGTATGACTGTTTAGCCTGCATGTATGTATGTGCCCCAAGTGTGCACAAGTATGCAATGTATGTGCACAAGTGTGCAATGTAGCCTGCATGTATGTCTGTGCACAAGTGTGCAATGCCTACAAAGGCCAGAAGAGGGCATCAATCCCTGAAACTGGAGTTACAGATGGGTGTTAGCTGCCATGTGGGTGCTGGGAGCCTAATTCAGGCCCTCTGCAAGAGCAGCCAGTGCTCTTAACTGCAGAGGCATCTCTCCAG
>NW_008434643.1:0-383 GCF_000622305.1 Nannospalax galili | reverse complement strand
ATCTGTTACCCCAGCCTCCAGAGGAGTTCTCTCTGATCTTGGGGAAGCTGTAGGTCAAGCATCCTTCTGTCTGTATGGAGATTAAGTGCTTTGAAGCCCAGAAGGGTAAAGCACTATGGTGTTGAGCTGTAAGGGGGTGGCTTTTGCAGCGTGTTTCTTGCTATTGTCGTTTAACTGCTCTAATGTCTGAGCACTTACTCTGCACAGCTTCAGCCCATGTAGCAGCATTATCTAGCTTGGCTTCACTGAGCTTCACCCCTACTGGAGGCTCTGGATGAAATGAATTCCAGGCAGAAACCTATTTGGAAAACCCATGCTTTGCACCCCACCCCCTTGAATATATCTTGAAATATTAAAGACTTTCTTCCAAGAAAGCAGCCGTT
>NW_008434642.1:0-383 GCF_000622305.1 Nannospalax galili | reverse complement strand
GGGAGGGAGGGAGGGAGGGAGGGAGGAAGGGAGGGAGGGAACTAGCACACTAGAGAATATGGCTACCACCCAGACTGTCTTTGCAGGATGCTAACTGTCCTGGGAGATGAAGGGAAGCTTCGTGAGTACATAGCTGCATTTCTGTGGTGGATTCTAAATGCCACCCCATGAAGGGCCAGGGATTCCCACACACGAGCAGATCATGAATCCTTGGAAGCTTAGAAGTGCCGTTCTCTGTAGCTACCTATGGTGTGAACTTAGACAAGTCATGACTTTCTTAATTGGATTTTCCACTTCTGTGAATCAAGGGTAACAATGCTTGGTCAGCCTGGTCCTCATCGCCCATTCTCCCCTCATCCTTGATCTTGACTGTGTCATAAAGT
>NW_008434641.1:0-383 GCF_000622305.1 Nannospalax galili | reverse complement strand
CACACAATGTGTTTTTACCATATTTGCCCTACTCCCCCACAGGTGTATCCCAACATACTCCCTCAATTTTTTATTGTATTTATAATTTTTAAAATTTATTCATTCGTATTTTATGTGTATGAGTGTTTCACCTGTATGTATATAAGGGAACCATGTATATGAAATGCCGTCAAAGGTCAGGAGAGGGTGCAACACGCTCTGGAACTGAAGATATGCATGGTTTTTAGCTGCCAGGTGGGTCTGGGACCCTAACTCAGGTCCTCTGCAAGAATAAGTGCTCTTTACAGCTGAGCCATCTCTCTAACCCCCCTTTAAAAATCCAATTTGTGCTACATATATGCTCTGGGTGTGGTCCATCCACTGGAGAATGGTCAAACTCCCAG
>NW_008434640.1:0-383 GCF_000622305.1 Nannospalax galili | reverse complement strand
CACCATCATCTCCATCAGCACCATCATTGTCATCACCATCATCACCACCATCATCAACACCACCACCACCATCACCATCACCACCATACCATCATCACACCACCATCACCACCACCATCACCACCATCATCCTCACCACCATCATCATCACTATCATTACCAACACCAACACCATCATCACCATAATCACTGCCATCATTATCACCATCACCACCATCATCATCACCATCACCACCATCCTCCTCACCACCATCATCACTATCATTACCAACACCAACACCATCACCACCATCATCACTGCCATCATCATCATCACCACCATCATTGCCATGACCATCACCATCACCACCATCATCACCACCATCACCATCATCACCACCATC
>NW_008434639.1:0-383 GCF_000622305.1 Nannospalax galili | reverse complement strand
TGTAACTCCAGTTCCAGGGGATCTGATGGCCTCTTCTGACCTCCTCAAGCACTGCATGACATTGGTGCACCCACCCACATGCAGACAATATACTCATACACATAAAATTTTTTAAAATGTTCTCAAGTTGGCCACTCCTCTGAGCATCTTGTTCAGTTATTTGTGACAGCCTGAAAGACCACAGCAAAGAAATGGAGAAACTCTCAAGAGGGAATAAGGCAGCACTGGGCAAAACTCCATGAATTTGCATATACAAGAAGCCAGTTGCTACCCACAAAGAACAGGTAGCTAGAAAATAAGGCTGGAAAGACAAATGAATCTGATGTAGTGGCAAGTAGTGTGCCATAATACAGTAATATATTCTTAGTATATATACTTAGTTA
>NW_008434638.1:0-383 GCF_000622305.1 Nannospalax galili | reverse complement strand
ATCCTTCAGGGTTTAAAATTAGTTGCATTAAAATTCAGATCTCTATGTTCATATAAATTGCTAGATGAAGTCACTCTGAACTCACATCTTCAACAGCAACCACGAGTTACTACTGGTCCTGAGAGTCTTGGGCTCTGATTGGGTGAGGTGTGTCTCCGGACACATGGACTGACTCACTCTTCCACCACATCCCCTTGGCTCCTACCTGTCACCTCTCAGCTGCTGGAAGCATTGAGACTGTATTATGGTGACTGGAATGCAGATCACAATGAGACAGGACTTAGAGCAGTGCATGAGGAAGCAAGCACTCACATCACCAGAAAACAGATTGACACTGAGTTCAGTCTTTTCCATCCTTTGAGAGTTTGTGTACTTGGTTTGTA
>NW_008434637.1:0-383 GCF_000622305.1 Nannospalax galili | reverse complement strand
TGTAATGTCACATTGGAGCATTGTGATCTCACAGTGGAACATTGTAAAGTCATATTGTAACATTGTGATGGAAACTTGGAGCTTGGTGATGTCACATTGGGGGATTGTGTGGGGACATTGAGCATCATGTTTGCATATTGAGCATGGTACAACACAATGGATGATTATAATGACACAATTGTGAATCGTGATGCCCAATGCGCATTTTGATTTCAAAATGGAACATTGTGAAGTCACATTGTAATATTGTGATGTCATATTGTAACAATGTGATGGCACAATGAAGCAATATAATGCCACATGGGGGATAGTATTGGCCATTGGAGCATTGAGATGTCATGATGGAACATTGTGAAGTCATATTGTAACATTGTGATGGCACA
>NW_008434636.1:0-383 GCF_000622305.1 Nannospalax galili | reverse complement strand
TTTATTTTTATTTTATGTGTATGTGTTTGCCTGCATGTATATACGTGCACCATGTGTATGTCTGCTGCCTGAGGAAGGGGAGGGTTCCCTGGAGCTGAAGTTACAGTTATGACCCACCATGTGGATGCTGGGAACTGAACCTGGGCCCTCTGCAAGTGCAGCAAGTGCTCTTAACCACTGAGTCATCTCTTCAGATCCCCATTTTTCCTTCCTGAGGCAGAGTCTTATGTAGACTGGCCTCAGGCTGACCTCAAACTCATTATGAAGCTGAAGGATGACATTAGACTTGGAATCTATTCTTTTTTTAAAAAAATTTATTGAATTTTGTGTATTTCATACAGAAAATCATCTTTATAATCCCTTCCCCTTTGGAACCCTCCCAT
>NW_008434635.1:0-382 GCF_000622305.1 Nannospalax galili | reverse complement strand
GGGTGTGAAGTTGGGAGGAAGAGGTGTTGGCTCAGTGGAGAAAGTTGAAAGGGATGGATATGATGAAGATGCATTGTGTACATATAAAATTTTTTCAGAGAATAAAAAAATAATTTTTTTGATTAAAATCAAAAGTCTGCTTTCAAGTGCCTTATATATTCATCTTTTTATTTATTATTTTTATTTTATGTGTATGAGTGTATTGCCTCCAAGTAGGTAAGTGCACCTGTGTCATACAGTGCCTGTGGAGGTCAGAAGACACTGTTGGATCCCCTGGGACTGGAGTTATAGATGGTTGTTAACTGCCATCTGGGTGCTGGGAATCGAATCTTGGTTTTCTGCAAGAACAACCAGTGTTCTTAACCGCTGAGTCATCTCTCCA
>NW_008434634.1:0-383 GCF_000622305.1 Nannospalax galili | reverse complement strand
AAGTAAATAAATAAACGTTTTATCCCAAATGTAAAATAGTCCACAGGACATGGTTCTGACGAAGGTAGGCCAGAGTCTGCATGAATGATTTCTTTCCTGAGCTCACTACAGAAGTTTGTATTATTGGAAGAAAGCTTTGGAGCCAAGCAGGGGCTTGTTTAAATTCGGGTAATTCTGCTTCTTAATTTTGTACAGTTGGGAAATTACCTAAGGCCAGACCTTGACACAGTGCAACACAAGTGTTAATGACACATTCTGGGATGGCAGGGGAAGAAATAGGAGCATCTCTTCTGCTAGGAAAGTCTGATCACATTATTCAGGACCTTCTCACCCACTCTGCAGACTCCCCTCACCCCCCAAGCTAAACTTGTCTTCACATCAGT
>NW_008434633.1:0-383 GCF_000622305.1 Nannospalax galili | reverse complement strand
TTTTCAACAAATTCTAATTAGCTATTTGCTAAAGATTTTCTTATTAAAACAGGTATTGCCCTTGCTTGAAAGCATTGACTTAAAAGTTTCATTTGGATCCACAAGACAATCAAAAGGCAAAATCTAAGATGGCCATTTCTCTCTCCACTCTGCTTTAATCTCCATTCCTTTAGTGTTTCCTGTTCACCATTGTAGTCAGTATGATAATTACTTAATGACCTTCACATAAATGATTTTATTCTTATTTAAAGTGGAATGCACACATATAAGTTGTTCTCACAAATGCACTGTAAACGAGCTGAATCTAAACCATGTTTATGATGGAATAAACACATTAGAATCATTTGAACACGTCACATCAATTTTAAATCTTTGGCAGGCTA
>NW_008434632.1:0-383 GCF_000622305.1 Nannospalax galili | reverse complement strand
ACACACACACACACACACACACGAAGACAAACCCTTCAGAATCACATTCTTGAGAATGAAGTGCAGAGCTCACGATCCGCACTCGAATGATGTTAGCTGACCTACTTCTGCAGAAATTTTCAAGTATTTTGCACTTTTTAAGTGATCAGCATATGTGAATACTTCATACTAATTACAACCATTTTCTGAGAGGTTTTCGTATTTCAGCAACTGTCTTGTCAATTTGCGTTTCTTCTGGAGGTAAGCACTTTTCCAAGGGACTGGCAGAGCTTGGAGCTCCTGAATTTGCATTTGTGGAGGACACACAGGGCTGTGATTTGAATGTGAAATGTCCCCCAGAAGCCTATACGTTTAAACACTTTGGCCCCAGCTGGTGGAAATGT
>NW_008434631.1:0-383 GCF_000622305.1 Nannospalax galili | reverse complement strand
GAGAGGTTATAGACCCTATAGCAGAACCTACTACTGCCATTTCTCTAAACCAATGTAATTTCTTCATACTTATACTCACAGATAAATGTAGCTCTCACACAACCATCAAAAAGCTTTTTTGGCAACAGGTGGAGGCCATTACAGAGATTCACAACTGCTCAAAATGCAGAGAGTAAGTGACTGTAGGGTGCCCAGCCCCAACTGATATATCTGAAACATAACCGCTACACCCAAGGCTCAGGGAACATCTCAGAAGAAGGGGGTGAAAGATTGTAAGAGCCAGAGAACCAGGATAGCTTCTGCTAGGCAGTGTCTTCCAGACAAGAAAGAGGAACAGCACCCATGAAATTTCAACAATATGATCAACAAGAGCTGTGTAATGA
>NW_008434630.1:0-383 GCF_000622305.1 Nannospalax galili | reverse complement strand
GGGTGTGGAGACTCCTCAGCAGCCTGGCTCCTGCTGTGCTCTCCCACAGAGTGCTGCTGTTGGGTCTGCTGGGATCCCACTCTCTGGCCACAAATGCCCAAAGCTGAGTCTGTCGCACCGAGGTCGCCAGCTCCTGTCTGGCGTTTCTTCTGGGGTCAGCTGTGATGGTTCACAGCAAGGACAGCCCGTCCGGTTCAGCCAAGGCCCCCTCTCTCCACAGTTTCAAGGCTCTCTGTTCTTTCTGAAAGGTGCAGCTCACCTCACACGATTCCCCACGTCCCAGCCCCGTGCGTCTTCCCGCCCCTTTGGTTTCACAGCCTCCACCCTGTTCGCCTGCCCAGTGTCCGGTTGTGACCTGGAGCAGAGACCGACCACCTTCCTCA
>NW_008434629.1:0-383 GCF_000622305.1 Nannospalax galili | reverse complement strand
TTTTTTTTTCCCAATCACTACTTTTATAAGGTAGTAATCACTATGTATAAGAAGTACCCTTTTTTACATTCTTTAAATTTTTTGCCAGGTGTGGTGGCATATGCCTTTAATCCCAGCACTAGGGAGGCAGAGGCAGGAGGGGGTCTCTGAGTTCAAGGCCAGACTGGTCTATATGGTGAGTTCCAGGCCAGGCAGAGCTACATAGTGAGAACCTGTCTAAGAAAAGTATTTACTTTTTATGCTTCCTTCTGGATCAGAGAGAATCAAAGGTAGACTGTAAAATAACATAAATTCAATAAAATGTAGGCTGGACATTAGCTAGGGCCTCCTGTTCATCAGAAGTTTATATAGACATATAGTGAACATTTGAACACATGGAAAAT
>NW_008434628.1:0-383 GCF_000622305.1 Nannospalax galili | reverse complement strand
CGGCCCCGCCGCCTTACCTCGGCCGCCCGCCCGGCCCGCTCGCGCGCCGCTACGCTGTGGGGGAGGGAGAGCACCGAGAAGCCTTCCTTGAGGAAATGGAGGCAGCCGGGGGGGGGGAACCGGGGGGGCGGGAAAAAAAGCCGCCGACGAGGCTCCGGCCGGGGAGTGTGGAACATTGAAAGTCGGAGGGGGCTGTGCAGTGCCCGGCTCCGGCCGGAGGGTGGCGCCGCCCCGCGCCTCCGAGAGACGCGGGGGGTGGGAGCTCGGCGGGCGAGGGCGCGAGCAGTCGGCGAGGCGAGGTGAGGCGAGGCGAGGCGAAGCGAGGGACGCGGGAGCCCCCCGCGCGCAGTGGCCTCCCGCCGCCGCCCGGCTCGGTTCGGCTC
>NW_008434627.1:0-383 GCF_000622305.1 Nannospalax galili | reverse complement strand
CTATTTGCTACTGATAGATTTAGGAAGAGGGCAGTCATTGCTTTCAGTTGTGTACCCACTGATGACTCCACCAGGCTCCAAAAATTGTTCCAATCTAATGGCCACACAGATGGTTCTGATTAAATCTAGTGAATTCCAAAATGACACCAAAAGTCATGGTTCTGGGAAAAGGACTGGAGGGATGAGACAGAGTTGATAGGGATGAGAAGGAGCAAAGAGAGGGTGGGAGGAGAGAGTAATCAGAATGCAGTATACACAAGTATGACTGTCAAAGAACAAAATTCATTCCAAAAGAAAAAGTATCTCCCATCTAAAAATGTTCAGGCCAGATGAATTCACTGCAGAAGTTTAAGACCTAACACCAGTGCTTCTCAAACTAGTCC
>NW_008434626.1:0-383 GCF_000622305.1 Nannospalax galili | reverse complement strand
AGTCAACTCTCCAGCCCTTTAAAACAGATTTTTAAAATAATTATTTTATTGATTCTTTGAGAATTTCATACAATCCATTTTGAAAATATTCAAGCCTCCTCTTCCCATCTCCCTCAGATCCACTCCCACCTCCCCACCTCCACCTCTCTACCCCCACCTCTCCACCCCCACCCCACCAACTTCCTATCCTTTCTATATTTTTAAAGGCCTTCCCAGTCCAATGTGTGTTCCCCAAATACTATTGGGTATAGGTCTACCTTCTGGAGGGTGGTCAACCTACCTGGTGTCATACCCTTAAAGAAAACTGAGTCTCAAATTGCCAATAGTTCCTCAGCTAGGGCTGGGGCTTCCTGCCTACCTCACCCCTCCATGCTTGAGTTTTG
>NW_008434625.1:0-383 GCF_000622305.1 Nannospalax galili | reverse complement strand
TGATACCAGCTGTGGCAGGAGGGTTAGGGGTTCTAGCCCAGACTGGACTAAATACCCACACCCACCCCAAAAAACTAGGAAAAGAAAGAAGTTATTGCTTGTTCAAACTAGTTTTAGTTCCAGAGCAAAATCTGATCGGTCACCTCAGTCACAGGTTCCAGATGTGAAGACTGATGAGACTTTGGTTGGCCTTGGTTTTGTCCTTCTCCTTTTTCTTGAGTTTTTCTCAAGCATATAAATTTGAGAAAGGCCTTCTTAATCCATTTAATTTTAATTTTAAACAGAATTTAATGGGCCAGATTCTTTCTTGAGCTACTTGATAAATTTAAATGATATCCAGGTTTGAAATGAGGTTCAGGAAAAGCCCCATTTTAACTTGATGT
>NW_008434624.1:0-383 GCF_000622305.1 Nannospalax galili | reverse complement strand
GATAAAATGGGTTTGAGACACAGAATTACTATTGTGAGGATTAAATTCATATATGCATGTCTAATGTTCACATGGAACCCTACACACAGGACATACTCAGCTAATGTCATCTGGTTGTACTAAGACTATCTCCACTAGACAAAAACTGACCTGGGGTCACTGGCTCATCTCCATAAGTAAGCCACCATGGCAGTATCAGCTGTGGCATAATTACATACGGTATAGTCACTCCCTGTGGGGGAAAAAAAAAATTGTACCTGATAGAGCATGTGACAAGAAGGATCACATCAGCCTAAACAGAAAGCAAGAAAAGAAGGGAAATCATGAACTTTGAAATTAGTCTTGTAGAATCACTACCATGTAGTGCGTCTGCTTTTTTTTTT
>NW_008434623.1:0-383 GCF_000622305.1 Nannospalax galili | reverse complement strand
GGGGTCATGTTGAGAGTCTGTGGTATGTGACGAAAACGGTCATTCTGGAACTGATCATACTAGGAAATGGCTGAGGCTAGCTAGAGGCCTAGATCCACGGAGGATCGAAAGCAAAGGAATTCAAGACCAAGGTGATGGAAGGACTATGCACCCAGATTTAGAAATCACCAAGAAGTAAGGCGAGACTGTCGTCAGCTAGAGTGAGAGTGTTAGGAAGTGACATTCTTCAAAGAATCAGGACAAGCCCAAGGCTCCATGTATGATTGCAGACAGTGATAGTATTAGGTTTTGTCTGCTGGTATGAGATTAAAAAAATTGGGGTTTCAGGAAGGAAAAGGAGAGAATGGTCTGGAAGCAGCACACCTACTGGACCTGTAGCTCAG
>NW_008434622.1:0-383 GCF_000622305.1 Nannospalax galili | reverse complement strand
AATGGGAATATGATCTGGGTTTTACATTCTACTTGTTTCTTGCTTGTCCATAGGAAGGTCGTTGGCCTTTGCTTTGGTTTGGTGGTGAGGACTGAACTCAGAGCCTGTGCATGCTAGTAGCAATTGGCTTTTGTATCTTAACTTTAAATTCTGAAACTTTTATTTATTAGGTCCAGGATTTTGTTTGGGGTTTTGTCTGCTCTTCAGCTATGCTTTCAGAACTTCTCTATATATTTTCTTTCATATTCTTTATCCAAACCTGAAAACAATGGCAGTTTTTTTCCCAATATGTATACCTTGAATTTCTTGCCTTACTGCATTTGCTAGGACTTCTAGTGTCAGATGGAAAAGCAGTGGTTTAGGGGGACGTTAGTGCTTTTTTT
>NW_008434621.1:0-383 GCF_000622305.1 Nannospalax galili | reverse complement strand
CACATCATCCAACAGAAATAAACTAAGGAAAACCTACTAAAACTGTGATGTTGAAATTACCAAATGAAGTTATTTTTCCTATCCTCTCTGAAGACTTTAACACTCCATATTTCATTTGATCGATCTTGTTCATTTATTCATTAAGTAGTAAGATAAATCTCAGTACTCAATACACATTTGTATTAATTTGTATTAGTTACTTTCACTGAGTCTGTGACAATAAAGAGCATTTCATTAGCTGCTTTACTATTGACATCTTTTATCAAAAGAGCAATAATGGTAACATTTGTTGGAAGTAGTTTTTACTGTTTGGCTGTTCATAAGAGTGCAATAGCTTTACTCTTGGGATGTTTTGTTCTCCTTTTTGTCACAGAGTCAAGAGC
>NW_008434620.1:0-383 GCF_000622305.1 Nannospalax galili | reverse complement strand
CAGGAGCCTAGCTCTCTGAGAAGGAGCTTCAGCAAGGATATAGATTGATATTCATACTAGTTTCTCATGAAAAGAATCTGGAGTTATTCAGATAAATAATATTGGAAGAATAATCGTATCCAAATCTGAGTATTCTCAGGTCGTGGTAGCTTTGGCCCTCAGAGATTCTTCTTGTTATAATACAGTGTATTAGTTATTTTTCTGTACTACTAAGACACCATGATCAAGGGAGCTTTTGGAAGGAAGAGTTTATTTTGCTATGGTTACAAAGGGGGAAGAGTACATAACGGCAGGTGAGGCAAGGCAGCAGAAGGTAGCTGGGGCAAAAAAGCTAATTAATCACATCTTTAAGCAGGTACAGGAGGAAGTTTAGTTCTAGTCTA
>NW_008434619.1:0-383 GCF_000622305.1 Nannospalax galili | reverse complement strand
TGTGTGTGTGTGTGTGACTATGTCTCCCTGCCTCTGTGTGTGTGTGTGTGTGCATGTGTATGTGTGTTGCAAATGCAATGGTTTCACAGAACAGTTTGCCAGTAATACAGTTAAAATGTGTACCCCTATCCACCCCCACTCTGTCCCCTGCCAGCCTCTCTCACAACAAGTAGGCTCCAATCCCTTAACCTCAAATCTCAGGACTAACTTCCCAAACCAGATTAACCAACCGCCCTACCTTAGACCTCTAAGTCTTCACCCAGGCAGTTCCCCTCACGCCAAATCCCCAGTCTCTGGATCAGACAAACAGACCTACCTAGCCAGGACTCTGGTAAGTCAGATCAAGCTCGCTGCCTCCTTACCCCCTTTTGCTCCTCCACCCC
>NW_008434618.1:0-383 GCF_000622305.1 Nannospalax galili | reverse complement strand
CATCTCTGAGGATCATGTCTGCTGCGAGCCAGAATCAACCAGGAGTGGATGTAGCTGAGGGCCTGGATGCCTTATTTGTGGTCTGATTACACTGAGTTCAGAGTTCCGTGATATCATAGGAGTGTACCTGCTTTGGTAACGAAAGGCCTTAGACCGAGGGCCTCAAAGGGAACCCTGGCGTGGGCACGGACATTTGGGTGCTGGTGAGGATTGCCTGTACCACATATTCTTGGACCTGATTTACATCTAAACTAGTGTGATGTAGTTGGAGGTAAGGACCTGGAAGGAGGTGACCGTGGATTCCACAATGCGGCACTTCAGGTACGTCTCACCTACTTACATGGCAGAGTCACTGTCAGAGGTCGAAATGGTGGGGACCAGAG
>NW_008434617.1:0-383 GCF_000622305.1 Nannospalax galili | reverse complement strand
GAAAACAGTAGCTTAAGAAAGGAAGGGTTTATTCTGGCTCACAGTTTAAGGGCACAGTCCATCGTGATGGGAAAGGCGGAAGCTTGAGGCAGCTGGCCACATGACATCCCCAGTCAGAAAGCTGAGAGAAGTAAATGCTGGTGCTCAGCTCACTTTCTCCTTGTTGGTCAATCCAGTATCCAAGTCCTTGGAATGGTGCTGCTCTCACTTAAGGGGAGTCTTCTCGCTTTAATTAACCTGATTTAGATAGATCCCTCAGAGATACACCCAGAGGTTGTTCTCTGAAGTGATTCTAGATCCCGTTGAGTTGTCAGTATGAACCATCATAGGGGTAGAGGAGCAGAGAAAACATGGTAGTGCAGCGGTCTTTCTAAGCCAGGGGG
>NW_008434616.1:0-383 GCF_000622305.1 Nannospalax galili | reverse complement strand
GCAGCGGGGCAGAGCTGTGCAGTCCCTGGTAACATATATGGAGCGGGACACCAGCCTATGGATCGTGAGCCTTGACTTGGCTGCTGCTTTTCAGTCTTTGACAAGGCCTTCAGCCTCAGTTTCTTCCCTTGTCGATGGGGATAGTAACGATGCTCATTTATACACCAGAGTTGTTTTGAAAATGGAAAGTTATTTTAAAACTGAAACAACCACTCAGAACAAAGTCTGGCATACAATAAAGAACTGCAACTTTTATTTTTGTTTTTTCTGACTCTCTAAGGTTTCCAACTGGGCGGGGGGCGGGGGTGCTCAGGGGATAATCACTGGCTGAATGTCTCTGCCTTAGGACACTCCAGTGGATCTGTTAGGAACCAGAAAGATAT
>NW_008434615.1:0-383 GCF_000622305.1 Nannospalax galili | reverse complement strand
TGCCATGTTAGATTATTAACACAGTATATTTCCCCAAGGATAGAAAGAGCTTCCAGAAAGCTTTATAAAGTTTAATGGCCACCTGCTTTTGATAACTTGGTAGAAAATTGGAAATGAAGAAAAGCCTGTCATGTCACTGGGATGTTTCTGCAACTGTGCCAAGCACACTGTGCAATTTGGGATTCCGTCCAAGCAGAATTATAAAGAAGATGAAGGGATGCTCATCATGCTTTCACAGAGCTTCTAGATCATTCTGCATGGCCTATTGGTACACTTGTCTACTCACAGGAGAGACAAAGCCCTCTAGCCAGACATGGTAGCACAGCCTGAGAGATCCCAGCACCATGGGGATAGCTCAGCCAGCTGAATGCCCCTGAGGGACA
>NW_008434614.1:0-382 GCF_000622305.1 Nannospalax galili | reverse complement strand
AGCTGGGGCTACAGGGAGACCCTGTCTCAAAAAGACAAAAAAATAAGATTAAAATCAAAATAAAAAAATAAAATAAAAAATTAAAATTAAAATTAAATTGAAGACAAAAGGTGATATGGCAGCCCATGAGATTAACTTCAAAGAATTATTAGGAAGTATTTTGAAAACCTAAACTCAAATTGGAAAATGCAAGAAATGGACCAATTCCTAAACACATATGACCTATCAAAATTGAGCAAAGAATGCATATAATATCTCAATACATCAATAACAATGTGATTGAAATTTTAATATAGAAACTTCCAACAAAGAAAAGCTTATGACCAGACATACACATAAATGAATTCTCTCAGACCCTTAAAGAAGAATTAACAATGTTCTT
>NW_008434613.1:0-383 GCF_000622305.1 Nannospalax galili | reverse complement strand
TTACCCCAATTATTTTTTATACATAACATTTTGGTGGTTTTTGTTGGTGGTATTGTCTTTCTTTTTTGAGTGGGTCTCCCTAACCCTAGTCTGCCTGGAAGTTACCATGTAGTCCAGGTTGACTCAAACTTGCAGAAATCTGCCTGCCTCTGCATCCAGAAGACTGGGGTTAAAAGCATGAACCACCACGCCCAGTGTACATTTTGTTTTGGTAAAGAAAGAATATTTTTGACTTATATTTTAAATCATACATACAGATAAGGAAAACTTCTTCACCCAAATAGTAACAGCAAAACCAGCATTGCTGGAGGAATGCAAGCACCACATTGACTTTTTTTTTTCAGTTCATTATTTATTTAATAACCACATACTTAGAAGAAGCA
>NW_008434612.1:0-383 GCF_000622305.1 Nannospalax galili | reverse complement strand
AAAAAAAATACTTATTCCTCCTAGGGGTATAAACCAGCCGGGGGTGGAGCCTGCAGAGAGTTAGCTAAGGAGAGTTAGCTGTGGGGAGTTAGCAGAGAGTTAAGGTGTGTGGCAGCTGAGAATGGCAAGAGTGTCCTGCAAGCATGGAAGTGAGATGGGGGCATTTACAGACCTGGGGCAAGACCACGGGCCCAAGGGGCAAGGACTAAAGCTAACAGAGACTGTGGGTGGGGTGGGGAAGCAATCAGAAATGCCCACTGCTGCGAGGTCTCTTTGTAAGTTACCCCACACTATAATAAACCCAAACTAAAAATGTCTTATGTTAGTCTATGAGCCTGGGGCCTTTGGAGGGAGTCTCCCAAAGAGAGAAAAGAAAAAAAAAA
>NW_008434611.1:0-382 GCF_000622305.1 Nannospalax galili | reverse complement strand
CCTCTGCCTCCCAAGTGCTGGGACTACAGGCGTGCGCCACCATGCCTGCCTTTCAACTGTAGTTTTTTAAACAGGATCTCTTCACTGAACCTGAAGCTCATGGCTCAGCTAGGCTGGCTGGCCCAGGTGTGCCAGGGACTTGCCTGTTTCCATCTCACCAGTGCTGAGGTCATAGGCGTGCACTGCGACATGGGCTTTTACGTGGGTTTGGGGATCCAAACTCATGTCCTCATGCTTGTGTTATAGGTGTTTTACAGACTGAGCCATTTCCTCAGCCCGTCATCTTTTTTTTATTTAAAAAAAAAAAAACCTTTTTTAAGACACAGCCTCCCTGTGGCCCCAGTTGGCCTGGAACTCACTATGTAGACCAGGCTGGCCTTGA
>NW_008434610.1:0-383 GCF_000622305.1 Nannospalax galili | reverse complement strand
AAAATACTCTCGTGTCATCACAAAGCTCCAATGTGACATCAAAATACGCCCTTGTGTCATCACAGCACTCCAATGTGACATCACAGTGCTCAGTGTGCCACCACAGTGCCCCAGTGTGCCATCACAATGCTCAGTGTACCAAAACTCACAATGCCCTTATGTGTCATGACAATGGCCCAATGTACCACAACAATATTCAATAAGCCATCACAATGCCCCAATATGGAATCAAAATGTTTCAGTGTGCCCTCAAATCCCAAATGTACCCTCAGAGTGCCCCAATATTTCATCACATTGCTCAAATATGTCTTCAGAATGCCAAACTGTAACATCACAATGCTCCAATATGTCTTCACAATGCTCCATTGTGCCATCACACTCCT
>NW_008434609.1:0-383 GCF_000622305.1 Nannospalax galili | reverse complement strand
GAGGCAAGAGTCCATCATGGTGGGGAGGCATGGCGGCAGAGGTGGCTGGAGCAGGAGCGGAAGCTAAGCTCTACATCTTCATGCAGGCACAGGTAACAAGAGAGCGACTGGAGATCTGGCAAGGCTTAAGGACTCCCTAAGCCCGCCCCCAGTGACGTGCTTCCTCCAGCATGGCCATACCTTCTAAAACCTCCCAAAACAGCCACCAACTGGGGACAAAATGTTCAAATACTTGGAGCCTATGGGGGGCATTTTCATTTAAACCACCACATCTACTACCCACCCACCCACATGCCCTCCGTTCTTATCCATCTACTTACCCACCCATTCACCCACCCATCTACACAGCCATCTAGCCACCCACTTATCCATATACTTACCTA
>NW_008434608.1:0-383 GCF_000622305.1 Nannospalax galili | reverse complement strand
GGGCTTCACAGCCTCCCGTGCAGGCAGCAGACAGCCCTGGGTGGCCTGGGTGGAGGCATCCACCTTCCACTTTAGGCTCAACCAGCCACTAAGGAACATACCAGTCTTCAGCGTTGGTGGGAAACAGGTAGCCCTTGATCATGGCGAATGTCGACACGGCATAGCCAAGAATGTTGGCGCACCACAGCAGCGGGATCCAGTTGTCAAAGATGATGGTGGGGGAGAACCAGGACAGGAAGTGAGCGTTCGCAAACCAGAGGACGTGAGTGATGAGCCAGGCTTGCAGCCCGTTCACCTGGTACTTGTTCACAATTCCTGCGCAGGGAAGATTCACACAGCATGTTCCTGATGCCCTTGTCAGGTCACCCGACCTGGATGTGCCC
>NW_008434607.1:0-383 GCF_000622305.1 Nannospalax galili | reverse complement strand
GGAGAGCGCTGTTTTCCTTTGAGGAGCCTGTGTGACCCCACAAGGATGATAAGCAGGCCACAGCTAGGCACGCTCTGGCTTTTTTCAGGCTGCTCCTCTTTGAGGACATCTCTACCAGGCCACTGTTGACTACCAACAACACACAGCAGGAATTTTAGTGACCACACATGACAAAGATAGTCTTCTAAAAACTCTCAAATGATAAGAGCCATCACATATCAATAATAGCAACTTATGTGTAGGAGTGTCTGCTCACCTGTGTTATTGCATTCCATATGGTACATTTCACACTCTAGGAGTACTCTACTAAGTGAATAATCAGGAAATTGTTGAGGATTTGAGGAACTGGTGATGGCAGACATCCTACCACTTCATATGTATAT
>NW_008434606.1:0-382 GCF_000622305.1 Nannospalax galili | reverse complement strand
TTTTTTTTTTTTTTTTTTTTTGAGACAGGGTCTCACTATGTAACCCTGGCTGACCTGAAACTCTCTGTGTATACCAGGCTGGCCTCTAACTCACAGAGTTTCAGCTGCCTCTGCCTCTGGAGTGTTGTGATTAAAGGTGTGTACCACTATGCCAGCCCCCACACAGTTTTAATAGACCTTTGTGGGGGTTTTTTGTTTTTTTTAAAGATTTTATTTATTTTTATTTTATGTGTATGAGTGTGTTGCCTGCATGTGTGGAGGTGTACCCATGTCATGTAATGCCTGTGGAGGTCAGATGAGGGTGTCAGATCCCCTGGAACTGGAGTTACATACGGTTGTTAGCTGCCATGTGGGTCCTGGGAATCGAACCCAGGTCCTCTGC
>NW_008434605.1:0-383 GCF_000622305.1 Nannospalax galili | reverse complement strand
GTTGCAAAACTCTCAAGTGGCTAACAACCATCAAGTAACTCCACCCTAGTCTGGCCTCCAGTGGCGTTGCACACGTGGGTACACCTATATCCATGCAGGCAAAATGCTCATACGTATATTACAAGAATAAATAAATAAATAAATAAAAATTACAGATTCTCAGAGCTGAGCATGGTGGCACACCGTTAGGCCCAGCATCCAGGAGGCAGATACAGGCAGATCTCTGTGAGGTCAGGGCCAACCTGGTCTACATAATGAGTGTCAGACCATCTAGGACTACAGGGAGACCCTGCCTCAAAAAGACTTATAATTAATTAATTAATTAAAAATAAATTAATTTTAAAAGGAGGGGACTGGAAAGATGGCTCAGTGGTTAAGAGCAC
>NW_008434604.1:0-383 GCF_000622305.1 Nannospalax galili | reverse complement strand
CCCCAGGCCCAGGTGCCCCAGAGGCACTCAGAGCTGAAGAGCTAGGGAGAGGGTGGCCACCTTCTCACACTGGTGGCAAATCCAAGTCAGTGCCTGGCCAGCCAGGTAGCACCTAGACATCCCCCAACCTATTTCTTATTTTCCACCTTTGCAAAGGAGCTGTACTCAACGAGATCAGCAATGGATGATGTGGGGGAGGGTAGAGTACCAGGGAGAGGGTCTGGTCGGTGTTGAGGCAAAAAATTAGATACTAGATCATTCCCTGTGATACAGCAGCAGTCACAGTGAGGACAACTGTGGATCCACAAGCCAGCTGGGGAGTCTCTGTAAAGATGTGCAGACAAGGTTGGATCGTGTGGGGTCCATAGCATAGGAGAGGGGAG
>NW_008434603.1:0-383 GCF_000622305.1 Nannospalax galili | reverse complement strand
ATACATATACACTAATGTTCAGACACTGTATGTGCATTTCTCATAGGGTTTTAAGGGCATCACATTTCCCTCTAGGTTTCCTAGCCCCCAAGATTAATTCATCTCTACTCTTTTTTCTCCCATCCAGCCTCCCTCCTCCCTCCCTAAACCCATAGCTCCCTTTATCCCCACACTCCCCTGAATAATACCAGCCTCCCACCAGCCTCCCTCTCCTGGCTTCCCTCTCCCCGCACACACCATGGTCCCTTGCATGTCCCTCCCACCTCTCCTCCTTGCCCAACACTCCCACTTTCCCCAGTTCCCCCTGGTAACATCTGTTCCCTACTATCCCGCTTTCAGGTTCTTTCTTTTCCTTTACCTCCATGTATTCTTTCCATTTTCCT
>NW_008434602.1:0-383 GCF_000622305.1 Nannospalax galili | reverse complement strand
TCTACAGTCTACAGTTCTTTATGTCTACACAGACTCAGTGTTCATTGTACATTTCCTGGAATGCTGCCTTATTTTTTTTTCCAAGAATCAACCTGTCTCACAAGATAAGCCTTCCTTACTTGTTTTGTTTACCTTGGCAAATCTCATTGGTGTACATGTGTATGAAATTTGTTCAATACTCACAGAGCTCAATTTCCTATCTATATAAGATATCTATACAAGAAAAATTGAAAAAATTTGTTATATAAATATTAAATATTCTAAAATCAATGCATTTCACATTTGCAGATATTGTTTAAATATGTGCATACATTAAATATACATAAATACAACTATATATATACAGCTATATATAAATACAACTGCTTGTGTGTGTGTGTGTG
>NW_008434601.1:0-383 GCF_000622305.1 Nannospalax galili | reverse complement strand
GGATGGGCTGACTAGACTCTAGTGGATGCATTTACACTGAAGGACATTTGGTTACAAACACCTAAATGAATAGGACTCAGCATGCATGGCAGAGTGCATGGGGTTTGGTGGGGTATTGGAGAGGCATGGAGGGCGGAGGGTTCTGGATTTGAGTGGGAAATGTATGAAATTTAAAAAGCTCAGTTTTTAAAAAGTGAAAGAAAAAAAGATGTGAAAGAAAGACAAGTGAGTATGAATTATATACAGAAAACAACAATTTTAGATATTTTTAAATAAACATTTCTTTTCACCGCCCACAAGAAAAAAATTCAGGCCGGAAATGGTGGCACATGGCCTTTAATCCCAGCACTTGGGAGGCAGAGACAGGTGGATCTCTGTGAGAC
>NW_008434600.1:0-382 GCF_000622305.1 Nannospalax galili | reverse complement strand
CTGCCTCTTTTTCCCTGAGTGCTAGGGAATTAAAGGCCTCCTGCACCATCATTCCCAGCCTAATATATTTCTTTTTTACAGATTTTATTTTACCTTTATTTGTAGGTTGTGTGCCTTTGTTAGTTTATATGCACCACATATATGTGCTGGTGACCTTGGAGGCCAGAGACCATTGGATCCCCTGGAACTGGAGTTACAGGCAGTTGCAAGCTGCCTGACATGGGTGCTAGGAACTGAACCTGGGTGTCTGGAAGAGCAATAAGTGCTTTTAACCACTGAGCCCTCTCTCCAGCCCCCTATTAACATTTTTTATTGTAATGCGTTTTGATCATATTCACCCTGCCCCCTTACCCTCTCTTGTCCCTCTCCCACTGACCCGCTT
>NW_008434599.1:0-383 GCF_000622305.1 Nannospalax galili | reverse complement strand
AGTACAGCTTTAACATATTCAATAACAATTTCCAGAGCAAAGATACATCTCGTAATTTTTGTGCCCCTTAAATTTTGCTGCAGAACAGAACATTACTAGCCTAATCCTAACTCAGGCACTTCAAGTTTGGCCAACAAATTCCAGGAGGCATACCCCCAGGGCTTAGACAAGGGCCTATAATCATAAACTCCAGTCCTTGCTGCCTGAAATACCTATGGAGAGTATTTTGCTTTGTAACTTCAAATGAAAATATTGATTAGTAACACACATACAAATTGTCAGAATCTTTTGTTTCTTTTTTTTTTCGATCATTTTGAGACAGGGTCTCCCTATAGCTCCAGCTGTCCTGGATTCACTATGGAGACCAGGCTGGCCTTGAACTC
>NW_008434598.1:0-383 GCF_000622305.1 Nannospalax galili | reverse complement strand
TTTTTTTATTTCTTTCTCATATCTTATTGTTCTCACTAAGACTTTAGTCAGTATGTTGGAGAGTGGAAACTCGTTTCAAATTTTCTCCATTTTTAGAATGTTGGGGAAATGTTCCTTCTATCCTTAATTTCTTCAAGGCTAATATCATGTTAAATGTTATCAAAGGCATAAGATTATGTGATTTCTGTCACTGATGCATTTATGTGCTATATTACACATTGATTTACCAGTGTTGCATCTTTGCATTCCTTTAATGAAACCAACTTGATCATAGCATATAATATTTCAATGCATTTTAAAATTTGGTTTGCAAGAATTTTTATAAATATATATTTCTTTTTTGTACATTTCATACAGTAGTTCTTAATCAAATTTAGACCCCC
>NW_008434597.1:0-383 GCF_000622305.1 Nannospalax galili | reverse complement strand
TTGGGGCTTCTGGACCCTTTGTTCAGTGATTTGTCTGGATTGTGTTGTACGGGTCTTGTGCACGATGTCACCATTGCTGCATGTTTATATGAGCAAGTTCCCGGAAGTCTGGAAACTGTTTCCCTGTGGTCATCCACCACCCATCACTTACAATCTTTCCATTCCCTCTCCTGAAACTGTCCCTGAGTCGTGGGTGGGTGAGGTTTAATATAGGAGTCCTGGCCAGGGACATGCACTCTGCAGTCTCTTATTCTCTACATTTCAGCCAGTTGTGCCTTGGTGTTAATCACCCTCTGTTGCATGAGGAAGATTTTCCGGTGGGAGCTGTGAGGTGTGTTAGTAATCTTCCCACCATGTTTCCTGGGCCTTTGGTGCAGAGTTCC
>NW_008434596.1:0-383 GCF_000622305.1 Nannospalax galili | reverse complement strand
GGAAGAGCATTAAAGCTTTGCAAGGTAGAAAAGAATCAAGCACACAACAAATACAGAGCTAATCTTCATGTACCCCTAGCCTAACCGGTACTGGCTAGTGTCCACTCAGCCAAAATGTAAAATCGAATCTCCTTACTTGTAAGGACACAACAGAATTGTTACTTGGGAATTCCCATCTGTTTAACACATGAATAGACTGGTCTCTTAGGTATGTAGCTATGCATTATTATAGAATGCCACTAGTTTGCAGGTAAGATAGAATGCCATGCTAGCTGATGCATAAAAGTTCTTTTCAAAAACCAAGATTTTTATCAGTTAAAACTATAGTGGTATAGCCAGGCGTGGTGGCACATGCCTTTAGTCCCAGCACTCGGGAGGCAGAG
>NW_008434595.1:0-383 GCF_000622305.1 Nannospalax galili | reverse complement strand
TGTTTGCTATCAATATTCTCAATTTTCAAAAAAAACAATCGGAATCAAAATTCCAAAAACATTGGGGCAAGCAAGAACAATGCCCTGAGGTACGGGTATGCTGGAAGGACCCCATAATGGGGCAGTGGAGTGGCCCAGACCCATTGCTAACCATGGGTTGAGGCTTTGGCTGTGTCTAATCTACAGAAGATTCAAACCCCATATGGGTGCCTGCTAAGAATCTTAAATTCTATAATCAAGGGGAAGATGACCCCAACCAATCAGAACCAATAGAAAATGACGACTAAATGATAAGTTCAATAGGCCATTAATCGGCGTAATGGTCTATGAAGAGAGGTTCATGAGACAAAATTCCTCTTTTATTTACAGGGCTGCGATGAATA
>NW_008434594.1:0-383 GCF_000622305.1 Nannospalax galili | reverse complement strand
GGAGGTGGAGCCGGAGGCGCTTGAGCCCGAGGTGGAGCTGGAGCCGGAAGAGCTGGAGCCTGAGTTGGGGCCAAAGGAGCCGGCACCCAGGGAACTGGACCTGGAGCCGGAGGAGCCAGGGCCCGAGGAGGTGGAGCCGGAGGCGCTTGAGCCTGAGGTGGAACTGGAGCCGGAGGGTGAGCTGGAGCCGGAAGACCGGGGGCCCGAGGAGCCGGAGCCGGAGCCTGAGCTGGAGCCAAAGGAGTCGGCGCCCGAGGAACCGGAGCCGGAGCCACAGCCTGAACAGGGGCCTGAGGTGGTGGCCGAGCCCCAGCCCCAGCGCGAGGAGGGGCCTGAGGCCGACCTGGAGCCTAAGCCAGAGCGAGATCCAGAGTCCGAGCCCG
>NW_008434593.1:0-383 GCF_000622305.1 Nannospalax galili | reverse complement strand
TACAGTGACAACCTATGGGTCATAGGATTATAGATGGCCTTTTTCTTCCTTGAATTCATATATATTTTCCTTCCTCTCTGCTTAAATACATATAAAATTTTATATATACATATACTAACTAGGCTGATAATCTGCTCCACACTGAGTTAGCTGT
The DNA here is from genome assembly GCF_000622305.1 of Nannospalax galili. Classification (NCBI taxonomy): domain Eukaryota; kingdom Metazoa; phylum Chordata; class Mammalia; order Rodentia; family Spalacidae; genus Nannospalax; species Nannospalax galili. The sequence goes on along the minus strand of NW_008434593.1, from coordinate 229 downwards.
GGAGTTTCTTATAGCTACCAGAACTTTCTAAGCTTTTCTTAGAGTTCCTTAACTCTAAGAGAGTTTCCCACATCAGCAAGACATTTACACCTCCCTGTGCATATTTCCCTCATCCCCTGCTCACTCTTGCCCATATCACTTCCACCCATCCTTCCTTTCACCTGCCTTCCCAAACAGAACTCATCCCCCTGTTGCAGAGTCTGCTGCTCTTCCTGGTGGGCATGAGACC
>NW_008434592.1:0-383 GCF_000622305.1 Nannospalax galili | reverse complement strand
TTCTCAGAAGAGACTTTGGACTTTGGAACCGTGTTGAAAGTGTTTGAGACCACGGGGACTTTAAAGGTTGGACTAAATGCATTTTGCATTATGGTATGGCCATGAACCTGTGGGACTGAGGAATGAAATTTGGTGACTTGAATGAGAAATGTATTTGATGCCTTAGCCCTGGTTGGTGGTGTGTTTTGTGGACATGAGTGCGGTGCGGGCTTGCTGGAGGAAGTTTGTCGCTGAGTGTGGGCTTTCAGAGTTCACAGCATTGCCCATTTCCATTTTCTTCTGTATGCTTGAAGATAAGAACTCTCGGCTCTCTGCTCCGGCTGCCTCGACCAGGCCTCCCATCCATGATGGACTCTTACATTTTGGAATCATAAGCCCAATAA
>NW_008434591.1:0-383 GCF_000622305.1 Nannospalax galili | reverse complement strand
CAGCCCTGGTTGTAATTGTTTTTAAAAACCTGCTTGATTCAATGTGGAAAAAAACACCAGTTTAATGACATTGACTGTTCTATATCATAAACATAGCTCTCCATTTAATAACTCTTCTTTAATTTAAACACTTATTTTGTGGTCTTCAGTGTCTCATTTTGTAATTTATTTTGAATTTTTATACTATTATACATGAATTTTTAACTTTATTTTTCATATTAGTCCCATAGTTAGTATTCCAAAATCAAAGAGATCTTTTTTCTTGTGTATTATTATTAGTTTTATATCCTGTGATCTTGCTAATCTTAATAGTGCTAAGAATTGTTGAATCTTATTACTCTTTTTGTAAGGACTTTTACCTACAAATTATATAGTTTGTGGGG
>NW_008434590.1:0-383 GCF_000622305.1 Nannospalax galili | reverse complement strand
ATGCACACACTAATCAATAAAGCATAAAAAACAGAAGCTGAAAATGATCGGGAGCTGGTACTCCAAATCACCAAGTGGAGAAACACCCACTGACCAGGAAAACCTCACTGGATTGCCAAGTGAGCTAGAAACATATTTCGTGTCTTAACCAGTAGTGATAGAAAAATGTCCCAATGCTTTGCAAATGCTGCCCATGTTCTAGCTCATCTGTTCTTGATTACCCCTTTGGGTTGGACATAACCATGAGAGTTCTTATAGTGGAAGAAAGTATTTGATTCCTGGAAAAGTGGGACATCAACTGTGAAGTTATTGAAACATCCTTTGCCATTCCTGAGGGACTAGCCAACCCAAGAGAGCCATGGAAGCAGGCCTGACCATCCAAA
>NW_008434589.1:0-383 GCF_000622305.1 Nannospalax galili | reverse complement strand
TAACCACTGTTTGTAACTTCAGGTCCAGGGCATCTTATAAACCTTTTCTGACCTCCAGGGCATTGTGCTGCATGGGAGCACCTAGCTACATGCAAGCAATACACTCACACATATAATAAAAAATAGTAAATAAAATATTTAAAGAACTGTTGCACTTATTTTCAAATTATTCTAGAGACAAAAAATATTGTTAAGAGTAGAGATAAAAATGCCCATGTCTTCGTAATTAAAAGTAACAGACTGGTAGAACTAATCTTCTTGGATGTTTAATAGCCATATGTTGAGGCTTTTACTAATTTGGTCAGAGGGACATAAAGGACAGTTTTTCCTTGTTGTCCTCCTAGGTTGACTAAGTTCCAGGGGACTATGAGCATCTCTCAAAA
>NW_008434588.1:0-383 GCF_000622305.1 Nannospalax galili | reverse complement strand
GGGGAGAGGAAAGGGCTCCAATTCATCACTTCACCTCTCGCTCCTGACACAAGCCTGGCAGGCTAGTAGGAGCTTAGTAAAATTTTCAGAATGAACAAAGGAGAAAAATGTTAGCTCAAGGAGGTCTGTCCTAACATTTCATATTAATAACTCACATCGGGCAGCAAGATTCAAAGTTATTTTGAACATAAAGTAAATTGGTTACCAATGAATCATGGTAATACTTACAAAATTAAAGCCGTACTACTACAGGTAAAGGGCAGTGAGAAGCAGAAAGGATGGTTAAATGAATAAAACTCCAAAATTCAATCCATTCTTATTTATTAATTTATCTTTTCTGTTATTCAAAAGATTCTCAATATATAGCCCAGGCTAGCCTTGAA
>NW_008434587.1:0-383 GCF_000622305.1 Nannospalax galili | reverse complement strand
ACCCAAAATTCCATGCGCTCCAGCTGCCTGCCTCTCTCAGCCTCTCACTCACACACAAGCCATTGAGTGGCACTTGTTGCCAGAACAAGGTTTCTTGGCCTTAAGTTCCGGTGAGTCCCTCAGGCCCTGCCAAAAAGTGGCATATGAGGCCTCAAGGAAGGACTGATCTCAGTCTGAGGCAATGTCTTCAAGACCCTCAAAGCTCTACCTACATGGCATGTCAACTGACTGTCCCTTCTGAAACTCATGGCTGTAAATGTTGGAACAGAGGTCACTGGACACCTTCTTTCCATGTTTCCTGAGCCCAGCATGACATGGCCACTATGTACAGGTTCTGTGGAGCTCGGCTTCCAGATGTTGATGCCCTATACTGGTTAAACTGG
>NW_008434586.1:0-383 GCF_000622305.1 Nannospalax galili | reverse complement strand
TGTGTGTGTGTGCGCATGTGTGCTTAATGTATATGTGGACACTAAGGCGCATATGGAGTTGGTCCTCTCCTTTTACCTTTACCTGGGCTCTAGAGATTGAAGTCAGGTCGCCAGGCTCGCCAGCCCCGTCTTTGGCTCTTTTCTGAGACAGGGTCCTGGGCTAGAACTAGCTTTATAGCTCATAATGACTTTGAACTTGTGATCTTCCTGCCTAAACCTCCTGAGTACTTGGATTATAGATAATGCATAAGCCCCACTTTTTCTTCTTTTTTAGAAGACAAGAACTTGCTATGCAGCCCTGCTTGGCCTAGAATGAATAAAAATAGAAAACACACCTTGTAGGTATAAAAGTAGAAAACAAACTGAAGAAATACTGGTGATTG
>NW_008434585.1:0-383 GCF_000622305.1 Nannospalax galili | reverse complement strand
TTAGAATTTCCCACAGCTCATGAACTGAATTCACTGGAATTGGTCTGATATCTGTAACTGAAATCATGGCACAGCCAACCAGAGATAAGGAAGCTCAGAAAAGGAGAGTTATTTACTCGTGATCACATAGAAGTTGTTGGAAACAAGAAAGCACAGGAATAAACTCATCAACTTGCTTCCAAGAACATCTAGACTAGACCCCAGGCAGAGGAGATACTGGCAGGGTTAATATAATTTCTTCTTCAAATTTTCTGAAGAGTATGATTTTGACAGTCGGAAAAGCAGTGAGGAAAGAAAAAAGAAAAGAAAGAAAGAGAGAGAGAAAGAAAGAAAAAGAAAGAGAAAGAAAGAAAGAGAAAGAAAGAAAGAAAGAAAGAAAGAAA
>NW_008434584.1:0-383 GCF_000622305.1 Nannospalax galili | reverse complement strand
AACCACTGAACCATCTCTCCAGCTCCTGAAAATATTTTTATTGATTCTTTGTGAGTTTCATACAAAGTATTCTGATTATATCATACTGCCTTCTAAAAACTAAATTATTTTTGCTTTATTTTGTTTTATTTATTGAAACATTTTTGAGATAATTGTGGACTTACAAGGAATCCTAATGAAGAAAAAAGTCTCTTCAGTACATTTTGACCAGTGTTCTCCAAATGATAGCATTTTGTGAGTTAGATTATTTCTTTCATTTGTGGAAGAGCCCAGAGCTTTCCACATGCTGATCTGCAACCCCTAGCCCTTGGAACAGTTTTAATTTCTCCCACTCCATCCCTCACACTGGTGATTGAACCTTGGGCATTAAGCTGATTAAATGT
>NW_008434583.1:0-338 GCF_000622305.1 Nannospalax galili | reverse complement strand
TTTACAATATGAATAATCAATGGCATTTGGTTTCTAAACTGAAGTACATCCCTTAAAGGTTTAATTGATAATTTTGGAGTCTCACACCACAATTCATTTGTAGGAAAGTAAAAGTGAAATGTTTCACTGTACCTTCCAAGTGGAAGCTGATTTCAAGAGTTCTATGAACAGGGACATCCACACATTCTGATTGGTTGCCCTAAAGCAGAACCAATTCCATCATGCTAATGTGGGTATTATGCTCAGAAATCTGAATTTACCATTCCAGCACATCAATGCATATTCTCCTTTTCTTTTTCTTTTTCTTTTTTTTTTTTTTTTTTTTTTTTTTTTTTTTT
>NW_008434582.1:0-383 GCF_000622305.1 Nannospalax galili | reverse complement strand
CACAAACAAAGGACCTCAAGGAACTCCAAGAGGCTAGAAATCCAAATGTATAGAAAAATGAGAGGAAAATGTCACTTGAGGGTTTCAAAAGTGAATTCATGATAGAAATATTGAAGAAATTTCAAGCTAAGACGAATGTGAGATTGAAAACGTCAATAACACAATTAGAACAGATGGAGAAAGTCTTAATAGCAGAATGAATCAAATGGAAAACAGAATGCAAGGACATGAAAATAAAGCAGGAGAATTAGAGTTCTTAAGTAAAAACATGAAAAATAAAAAAGGACGGGACTATGAAGGAGCTCTGGGGCACCACAAAGACAAAATATGTAAATTATAGGCATAGAGAAAGGAGAAGAATATCAGGTCAATGACACTGACCA
>NW_008434581.1:0-383 GCF_000622305.1 Nannospalax galili | reverse complement strand
ATCGCAGCCTGTTGTTAAGGGGATCTCGACATAGGCAATGCTCAAGAAAGAGGCCTTAGCGTGCTGACTCCTACTCCACTTTCATTTCTCAACTTCATCTTAGAAGAAACATCTCTCGTCCTTGGCCACTTACCAATGCAACAGGCACCCCAGCCACCACCCACTCACCTCCTGGCCTCTCCCAGACTCACGCCCACAAGCCTTGCAGACACTTGAGACTTTGCATCCCAAATCCGGAATCAGGGCTGAGCCAGAACTCCGCACCTAGGCCCTCAGCTGCGAGTGCAGGGCAGGTCCTGAATGTGCTTTACAAATGGGCCTGGTGTTAGGGAGGTTGGTTGGTTGGTTGGTTGGCTGGCTGGCTGGCTGGCTGGCTGGCTGGT
>NW_008434580.1:0-383 GCF_000622305.1 Nannospalax galili | reverse complement strand
ACCAGAAGTGTACAGTGGAATACATTGAGACAATGATTGACACCTGCCATCACTTACTATTTTGTCAGGAAGTTAACATGTCAATCAATTGCATGAGCAACATGTGCTTGCCTGAAGTTGATCCCAAAGCCCTCACATGACGCATCTTGTCATCTTCTCTTAATGAAAGTCGTCACTGGGCCACAGACTGAACTTTTGCTAGTGCTTCTGTTTGTCACCAAGGGGGAGAGAACAATGGAAGTTATAAGTGCTGAAAACCTCCGTAGCACAACAAAACCTTTAGAATAGACTCCAAGGTGGGTCAGCAGAGCGACATTTGTTTACTAGCTTTCCCCATGGTTTTCTAAGTAAACTGAGCAGATCATGGAGAATTTTTAAGGTAT
>NW_008434579.1:0-383 GCF_000622305.1 Nannospalax galili | reverse complement strand
TTGTAAATTAGATTTTCCCCCTCTTATCAAATTTTTATGAATTTCATGTAATATATTTTGATCATATCCTTCCTCTATCCACGTCCCTCGCCTTACTACACCCTGCCCAATTTATGTGTGTGTGTGTCTATAGAGTCTAATATGTATCCTCAAATGTACTTCAGTGTGTTCCATCCACTGGAATTCTATTAACGATCGATTATTTCCTTCATTTGTTCCTCGTCGTGTTCATTACTGCTGTACAGAAAAGCTACTGGGTTCTGTATGCTGATTTTGTATCCTGCTATGTTGATCACAGTATTTAACAAGTTATAGTTTTTCTGGTGGAGTCTTTAGGATCTTTTATGTATAAAATTATGTTCTCTGCAAATAGGAATACTTTT
>NW_008434578.1:0-382 GCF_000622305.1 Nannospalax galili | reverse complement strand
ATTTTATCACAGTAACAGAAAAGTAACTACTATACTTACTGTACCTTGATCCCCAGCCCCCATTACCTAGAGGAGCAAAGAATCAAGACCAGAAGAAGGGCAGAGTGGTTTTGTAGTCATTTCAGCCAAGATAAAATCTACCTTCTTTGCGGAAGTTAAGGAAACAGCAGGACTCTCTAAAGGAAAGTAAACAACAGGAAACTCTAAATTTAGAAATTGGTTTTGAGGGGAGGTACAACATTGTATCCTGCAGAGAAGCTCATTAGCTCAGGAAGTCCCTGAAATTGACGAGGTTCACTAAGCAGCCCCTTCCCCGGGCATATCTAAGCCCTAAGAACTGCTGAGAGATGCTTTCAGAGCAGCTAGGTTTCCTGCTTTTGTG
>NW_008434577.1:0-383 GCF_000622305.1 Nannospalax galili | reverse complement strand
ATTTTCTTCCTGGATAATCTATCCATGACTGAACCTTAGGTCCAGGAGGGAGTTATAGAACCCAATGTTCTATCCCTGTGCTGTAGTCTCTCTCTCTCAAGTCAATGTTTCTGGTGTTTGTTTTGTGTATTCAAATGCTATCATGATGGGTTGCATACATATTTTTACTTATTTTACTGAATTGACCTGTTTAGCATTAAATAACAACTTTCTTTCTCTGTCTCTTTTTCATAGTTTTTAAAGTTAAAATCTATTTTATCTGATTTTAGAATAGCTGCTGCAACTCAGTTTTAGTTTCCCTTTTAAAAATTCATTTAAATTTATTTTATGTGTTTGAGTGTATTGGCTGCATGTATGTAAGTGCACCCATGTTTGTGCAGTGC
>NW_008434576.1:0-382 GCF_000622305.1 Nannospalax galili | reverse complement strand
GAAAGAGCAGTCAGTGCTCTTAACCACTGAGCCATCTCTCCAGCCCCATGTCCAGGTATTTTTAATGCCATAAAGGAAGCTAGATTAGGACACCAAGATTAGTGGTTAGGTACCTGGTTGAGGATAAAATGCACGTTCCCCAGAGGGATATTGGATCACAATCATTTGTATGTTTGTGTGTGCGAGTGGGCATATCCCAAATTGTACTCCTTTAGCGTCTATGTGAGATTCTACATATCAACTTATTTCTTTTAAAAATATTTTATTTATTATTTTTATTTTATGCGTATGGTGTATTGCCTGCATGTGCGTAAGTGTACCCATGTCATGTAATGCCTGCAGAGATCAGAAGAAGGCATCAGATCCCCTGGAACTGGAGTTA
>NW_008434575.1:0-382 GCF_000622305.1 Nannospalax galili | reverse complement strand
TACCAATATTTAATCATATTGCCATTTAAACTTGCTTATTCCTGCATTATCCACATATCGAGACATTTATCTTCATTTAGTACATATGAAAAAGTGCTTTCTATGTGTCAATTGCTCCTTGGGGATTGGAGTTCTATAGTCGTGTAAGTAGATTTATTAAAATCTATAGCATATTTGGGGATATATAAGGGAAAATATATAGGGATAGATAAGAAAAAAGTGGATCTTTTGCTTTAGAGAGCATAGTGAAACTCTGGAGGGCAAATCTTGCCTTGGGTGTTCAAATAAAACCAAAATGGGAAGCATAGTTTTGGCAGTAACAGGAAAGGGTAGGCAATGAAGGCAGAAAACTGACAGGGCCTGTATGGCCAGCTGTACCCAG
>NW_008434574.1:0-383 GCF_000622305.1 Nannospalax galili | reverse complement strand
CTGGAAGGATGGCTCCCCACAGTCTCCTGAGACCTCCAAGTCACCCACCCCAGGTTCCCACACCAAGTCAGCCCTGGGTTCTCCACAGAAGACCTTGATAGCATCACAGAAAGAAAATGTCCCCTGTCAGCAGCTTTTCCACAGAATACAGTGCACAGTGGAGAACACTGAAATCATCCCTGGGCCATCAATAGAAGCTAGTGGAATCCACTGCAGTGCTTTTCTGAAGTTCAATATTCTGTGAGAAGATGAAGACAGACTGACACACAATATAGTCAGCAACATGTTAGCAATCAGATGTACTGCATGATTCCCTGTTGTGGAAGGAATAAGATATGAATGGTTCTCTGTTCACAAGAAAAACAGGGCATCACAACCCATTT
>NW_008434573.1:0-383 GCF_000622305.1 Nannospalax galili | reverse complement strand
TGACATGCCAAGGTGGATGAGGGAAATGTCACAGGGTCCACCTCAAGGTGAAGAGCCAGAGCAATAAATGGATACTGAGGGAGGGAGAATCAGTTTTCTCCAGGGATTACCTCCTTGAGAGGTTATCTAGACCCAAATGGACAGCCCTAAATTCATGTACACACAAGTACCACTAAATGGACTCAGTGCATTTTATATATCTCTATTATATATAATATATGCATGTATATTTATAAATATATGCATGTGTATGTAACAATAATAAAGGGGACAATAATAAAGGAGGAACTTGGGGGGTATGGGAGGAATCGGGGGATTCAGAAGAATGGGAATAATGCAAATAATACTCACATATGAAATTCTCAAAAGCTGGGTGTGGTGGC
>NW_008434572.1:0-383 GCF_000622305.1 Nannospalax galili | reverse complement strand
CAAAAGTAGACCTCCTTAACTGCAGGAGGAGCAAACATCACCCGGTGGCAGTCTTCCACCTGCTCAGGCGTTTTGTAACCGAGTAAACTGAGAGCCAGGAAAAAGCCCTCCATTAAGTAGCCTTCAGCACGGAGCCTCTTCCCACTAGGCTAGGCGAGCCATAGACAGCAACACGGTCCCCAGGCTCTGTGCACTCGGCGCAGAGTTCTCCGCTCCTCTGCAGTCCTGCTCCCCTGGCTCCCGCCTTCACAGCGTGGAGGCTGCCAGGTGCTGATCCCTGGGTCCCTGCCACCTCAGGTCAGTCCGGCTCCTCTGCGCTCACTGATCCACCACCTTCCCCAGGATAACTAGCTGGTTGGTGTGTTAGGGAGACTTCTCGCAGC
>NW_008434571.1:0-381 GCF_000622305.1 Nannospalax galili | reverse complement strand
GCAAGAGTAGCCAGTGCTCTTAACTTCTGAGCTATCTCTCCAGTCTGCTCTTACCTGCTGAGCCATCTCAGTGAAAGTGTCCTTAATAGAGGGCTGTGTGGTACAGACCTGTGGTCTCGGCTACTCAGGAGGCTGAGGCAGAATTGCTTGAGCCTAGGATTTCAAGGCCAACCTAGACAGTATAATAAGTCCCCTCTCTCAAAAAGAGAAAGGAAACGGGAAAGGAGGGGAAGAGGGAAAGAAAATGAGCAACAGAGGTTGACCTATTAGAAAACTGAAATTTATTACAGCATGTGGAGAAAATGTGCTGTTCTCCAGAGAAATAGAATCCATCTATTTGTCTATCATCTATCTATCTATCTATCTATCTATCTATCTATC
>NW_008434570.1:0-383 GCF_000622305.1 Nannospalax galili | reverse complement strand
GGCCTCCAGAGGCATGCAGGGGCCGCGGGCCAGTCGGCAGAGGCCGGGTCCGCTCTCGCGCACCGTCTCGATGTACTCCGACTTGTTGTAGAGCAGCTCGCCCAACTCCATGGCTGCCTCCTCCTCTGGGCACCTCAGGATCCTGTCACAGTCTCGCAGGTTGACAGAGGGGACACTGCTTACTTCCGGCTGTCCTTCCACTTCCGTTCTCCGCGTCCCGCCCCTTGGCTCTCAACAACAGCTCGTCTCTCCCTTAGGCGGCGGCGCTCAGGTGTCCCGGGCTGCGCGTGCGCAGACCGAGTGGCGATGTTAATTGGTCAGAGCGGCTGGCGCGGGCCGCATGCGTGAACCAGCCGGTTGCGCGCTGAGGGTAGCCGGTGTAT
>NW_008434569.1:0-383 GCF_000622305.1 Nannospalax galili | reverse complement strand
CTGTATCCTTCCTTCTCTTTCCTTTTTCCTCTTCTTGAAAGTTAACATTTCTCTTTCTTAAACAGCAACATAATTCAGAAGTAAACCGGTGCTTAGCAAGTCTGTGAAATGGGCAACTTCAACGGTAGCATCTCTTCTAACAATGGGGATGTGTCACAAAATGATGAAATAATCTGTTCTTCTGGAGGTATAATGTTTTTAACCTGTTCTTAGGTTAATGAACACTCCACTTCCATTCCCTAAATCCCCTAAATTGTTTTAGTGTTTCATTTAGACAAAAATTCTACTTTTTAAATATTTTTGTGTATGTGTGTAGTGTATACACACATGTGTATGCAGGTACACAGAGAGGCCAGAGATAGTGTCAGTTGTCCTGTGCTTCC
>NW_008434568.1:0-383 GCF_000622305.1 Nannospalax galili | reverse complement strand
TACCTACATGCAGGCAATATATGCATACACATAAAATAAAATAATAAATAAGAAAAGATAGAAAAAAAGATTGTCTCATAAATATTTTTATCATAAAATAGAACTGATACAGAACAGTGTGAAATGGCTGAGCGGACAAAGCAATTCTCAGGCTGCTGTAGCAGAGCCGCAGGTGTTGAACTGGTGAACTGGTAACCGACCAGCTTTTGTCTTCATTGCTCTGACTTTCTGCCTCTGTGTCCTTCTGTCTTTCACATGTTTTACTCCATAGATACTGCTTGGCCCAAGCTTTCTCCTCTCAGTGAAGTTCCATGCAAATGAAGTCATATGTGAAGTTACATATATATGTATTTCCCAGGGTCTATTCCATAAGGACAAAATTG
>NW_008434567.1:0-381 GCF_000622305.1 Nannospalax galili | reverse complement strand
AGAGAGAGAGAGAGAGAGAGAGAGAGAGAGAGAGAGACAAAGAGAAAAAGAGGAGAGATGTTTCCTAATTAAGAACTCTCTTGCTTACCCTAAATCATTTTAATTCATCTATTTTCTCCCACAATGAGAGAGAAATATACATACATCGTTTATGGAGAAATAAGTTGCATGCATCTTATCCAAAAAAAATCACACATCATAGATAGTTATGTACTTGAAAAATGTAAAAAAAATTGCCTATGCAAAAAAATTGTCATTGTCTCCTAGAGGGAGATTGTCTAGTCTATCAGGAAACAGGTTCATTATCAATTAGTTAGGCAGTTTTGGTAAGGTATTATCACCCCTCTGCTTCTGTCTTCTGTAATATAAGTAATTCTTTTT
>NW_008434566.1:0-383 GCF_000622305.1 Nannospalax galili | reverse complement strand
CATCATACCACTTTCGTTCTTTGTTTCCTTACTAAGAACTTTTTGTACAATGTGTAATTATTATCCTTTGAAGATATTTTGTAGCTCCTAGCACATTAACCAAGACTGGTCAACATTTTATACAACAAAGTTCTATACAAGAAGCACAATTAAGGAGGGATGCTTAATGATAGCCATTAAATATTCTGAAAAGAACTTCCTGAAGGCTGGTTCAGGGATAAGTTCCTGGTAATGACATCCCAGTTCTATTGCCACGGGACAGGCAAGGTAAGAATACTTAGAAACAGCTCAGCTGATCCTCAACAGTGCCGGAGAAATTCATTATAGACATTTTAAAACACCATCTGCTGCGCTAGCTGCTGTGCCTTGAGGGAATCTTACCA
>NW_008434565.1:0-382 GCF_000622305.1 Nannospalax galili | reverse complement strand
GAGGTCAGCCTGGTCTACACAGAGAGTGCCAGGCCAGCAGGGGCTACAGGGAGATCCTATCTCAAAAAATCAAAGTCAATCAATCAATCAATAAATAAAGTGAATAGTGATAGAGGAAGACACTCAATGTTGACCTTTGGCCTCCACATGAAGAATAGATGTATGCCTACATGAACATGTATGCATATAGATAACACACACACATATGCATGTAAAAGAGAAAACTGACACCACTCGGCAATTGGCTGTGGAGTGAAGAAAGACTGAAATTCTAGTTTTCTGGCAGGTGTAATTAGCTGAGCAGTATTGACTTCAAATAAAGAACACTGGACAGATAGGTAGCAGAACATGATGGCACAAGCCTATATTCCCAGCAATTGGG
>NW_008434564.1:0-382 GCF_000622305.1 Nannospalax galili | reverse complement strand
AACTTTCTTATAACCAGAGAAAAATTACCAAAAGTTCACATATTCCCCATTCAGAATACATCACATGTGTCTATTTTACCTAAGAAAATTCATTCACCTGTTGGCCTAACAATTCTTTTATAATCGGTGTCATAAGCCATTGTCCTGTAGAGGTTCCCTGGAAAGTCTCTACACCGATTCAAAAGGTCTAGCATGCATAATAATGGGCATAGCACTGGACTGAGTGCTCCACACTGGAAGAAGGAACATCTGCGCATCTTTGAAACGGCCCTCCCTTCATATCGGCATCCAAATTCTCTTCCTATTCAAAACTGAGCAATTTTGCAAGGCCTATTTGAAAAGAGAGGTGTTTTCACTTGGTAGTTTACACCTTCCATGAAAA
>NW_008434563.1:0-382 GCF_000622305.1 Nannospalax galili | reverse complement strand
CTGCTGGCCATCCTGTGTCCACCTTCCATCTCCCAGGAGGAGCACACTGGGATTACAGACATGTGCTCTACTGTGTGCAGCTGTTGATGCATGGGTTCTGGGACTCCAAACTCAGGTTGATCAGTCTTCTGCAGCAAGCACTTTACCCACCAAGCTGTCTCCCTAGCCCTCTTTTTTATAATATGTGTAGGTTGTGTACATGTGTGTGGGTGCATATGCGTGTGTATACATACATGCGGCCAGAAGTCTAACTTGGGAGTTCATCCTCAGGAGTGCCATCCACCGTTTTTTTCTGTTTCCTATTTCAGTTCCTCCCCTCCCTGCCCCTCCCCTCCCCTCCCTTTCCCTTCCTTCCTTTCAAAAGAGTCTTAGGCTAGACTCC
>NW_008434562.1:0-382 GCF_000622305.1 Nannospalax galili | reverse complement strand
TTCTAAACCTTCTGGCACAGCAACCTGATTGGCCACCACAGTGGAGGGAATCTTCTTCATCCACCTCCTCCAGGTTCTCCCTCCTAAGATGCCTCTAGAACTTTCTACATGGCCACACATTCTCACTCTCCAGAACCGTTCCTCTGACTTTGCAAACGCTTCCTCATTAGCTACGTACCCCTCATCTCTAGAGCCGTCTACAGTCACATTCCCTCGCCCACCCCTCTGGGCATCAGCACCTGACCCGTATCTGCCAAGGGACAGCCCTGGCCCTGCTCATACCTCCCTAATACTGTACTTGGAGAATCAGATTCTCTGATGGTCCTAGGGAGCTCACTGTTCTGTCAGTGCTAAGACGGCCTACTGATGGCAGATCTACCTA
>NW_008434561.1:0-382 GCF_000622305.1 Nannospalax galili | reverse complement strand
AAAAAAAAATGACAAGAGTTTCATTCTAGTCCAGGATGACCAGAAAAGCACTATATATGGGGGGCCAGCAGCAAACTTACAGTGACCATCTTGCCTCTGCCTCCCAAAGGCTGGGATTATAAGTGTGCACTATCACATCTGGCCTGAAGACTAAAAATGGATCATTGGTTCGAACATGGGGTTGGTTGGTGATTTTGATAGAAGCTGGTCAGTGGTTGGACAAGCATAAAACCCAGATTAGAGCTTCAACAAAGAGAGAAACTGGAGGCAACAAATTTATTCAGATTATTCTCTTAGGTTCTTGCTATGTAGCCCAGGCTGGCTTTGAACTTCAGATACCCCTCATCTCAGTCTCCTGGGTGCTAGGATTACAGACATGTGC
>NW_008434560.1:0-381 GCF_000622305.1 Nannospalax galili | reverse complement strand
CTATGTAGACCAGGCTGGTCTCAAATTCACTGAGATCGACCTGCCTCTGCTTCCCAAATATTGGGATTTTTTTTTCTTTGTTTTTATTTGTTTGAGACAGGGTCTCCCTATATCCTGATGGCCTGGATAGACTATGTAGATCAGGCTGTCTGTACTCTCTGTAAGATGTGCCTACCTCTGCCTCCTTGGTGTTGGGACTAAAGGTATGCATTGAGTATGGTGATGCATGCCTTTAATCCCCGCGCTTGGGAGGCAGACACAGGACAGGTGTCTGTGAGAACCATGCTAGCCTGGTCTAATAGCTAGTTCCAGGTTAACTGGGGTTACAGGGAGAACCTGTCTCAAAACACACACACACACACACACACACACACACACACA
>NW_008434559.1:0-382 GCF_000622305.1 Nannospalax galili | reverse complement strand
TTTTTTTCCCTCATGTAACCTAGGCTGGCCTTGAACTCATTATGTGGCCCAGGCAAAACCATGTCTCCCCTCCCAAGTCCATCCTGGGATTACATGCCTGGCTTATTTTGTGTGTGTCATCCTTGCACAGATGTCATGCTAATCTCTGTATTATTCCAGAATGAGTATAGGAGTTGAAGAAGCAAAAACATCTTGTTGGCTTTTTGTTGCCGTTCCTGTTATTTGGTTGGTTGGATTTGAGACACCGTCTCACTATGTAGCCCTGGCTGGCCTGAAACTCGCTACGTAGATCAGACTGGCTTCAAGATCACAGAGATCCAAGTGTCTCTGTTGGGATTTAAAGGTGCTAGTTTGTAGGACTGGCCTTTGTTACTGGTTTTTT
>NW_008434558.1:0-382 GCF_000622305.1 Nannospalax galili | reverse complement strand
GTAGAATTCTTCACAGTGAGACACAAGAGATTCAGTCTATTCTCTCTGCTTTGTAGCAAAAGTTTTGCACTCAGGAAACACGTGGGTTAAGCTAAATGCTGAAAGTTGCAGGGAAACTGTACTGTCAAGCCACAGGCTAGAAATCAGTTCACATGTTCAAGGCACAGTAGGCGGTTTCTTTGAAGCAAGCAGTTTAGTCAATAGTCAAACTGTCAAATAGGGTTTGTAAACATGAGAGTCCTTTGTGTGTGTATGAAAACGTGTATGTGTGTGTGTCTGTATGCATGTGGAGGCCAGAGGTCAACATGGGGTGTCGTCTTTACATCTTTGTACCTTATTTTTGAGACAGTGTATCTTGATGAAGTTGGAGCTCAACAATTGA
>NW_008434557.1:0-382 GCF_000622305.1 Nannospalax galili | reverse complement strand
CATCACATTCCCAAGCCCCTGTCTCCATTCTCCAGTGCCTGGGTGCAGTGAAGTATGACTTACCACAGTTTAAGAAACAAGCCCTGCAGCAAGATGGGGAAAGTTATGGTGTCAGTATCTATTATGGGATGCTGACTTTCAGGAGCGGTCCCTCACTCCAGAATCATGGGGCTTATCAACAGTGTCACATCTCCAGGAGCCTGCACAGACCCTCACATCTACACACAAAGAACTGTAGAGGTTACCACAAGGAACCCATCTTCCCAGCTTCTAGATCTGGACTGGTAGTAACATCAAACAAGCTGCATGGCTCCCACCTCTGACTCAAAGGGAGTTTTCAACACAATGAGGGTGGGCAACTTCATCTAGTCCAGTGACCCCC
>NW_008434556.1:0-374 GCF_000622305.1 Nannospalax galili | reverse complement strand
TTTTTTTTTTCAGTCTTTTTGAAACACAATCTCCCTGTAGTCCCAGCTGACCTAGAACTCACTATGTAGATCAGGCTAGCCCCAGTCTCACAAAGATCCACTTGCCTCTGCCTCCCAGGTGCTGGGATTAAAGGTGTATAGTACCTTGCTTGGCTATTATAAGTATTCAAGGCAACCTGATTCAGTTCACTAATCTTTCTTCTTTCTCTTAGCCATGTGATCTGAACCTTTCCTGGTCATACATCTCTTTGAGAATATAGTGATATACCTGGCCCTGAACCTCATAAAAATTCACCAAAATATGAGATTCTGTATTCAGTTTTTTGACATTTATTTGTGTGTGTGTGTGTGTGTGTGTGTGTGTGTGTGTGTGT
>NW_008434555.1:0-382 GCF_000622305.1 Nannospalax galili | reverse complement strand
GATTTCTTGCAAATGCTAAAGGTTTTTAAAAATACTTTATCATTTTTATTTTATGTGTATGCATGTATTGCCTGTGTGTAAGTAAGTAAACCCATGTCATGCAATGCCCATGAGGACAAAAGAGGCCGTCAGATCCCCTGGAAGCGGAGTTACAGACAGTTGTTAGCTGCCATGTGGGTGGTGGGATTAGAACCTGGGTCTTCCTCAAGAACAGTCAGTGTTTTTAACCACTGAGTCATCTCTCCAGCCCCAACAAATGTTAGAGTTTTAGTAGCTGACATTTAAAATATTGTGAAGTTAGTAAATATTGCTTTCTTCATTTTGTGTCAGTTTTGAAAGTTTTTGTTCCCTTCTGATTGCTTGTGATTTTTCATTGGTGTAG
>NW_008434554.1:0-382 GCF_000622305.1 Nannospalax galili | reverse complement strand
CTGGTATATATTTGTCAAAGCCAAGAAGTTAATGTTGACATGATACCATCAATTAAGCTGTGGACATTCTAAAGATTTCATATGTATTTCCATTAAGCTCTTGTTTTATAATAAAAAAATGAGTTTATGCCTTTTGTTTTGGGTTGGGGATGGAGCACACAGCTTGCTCCTACAGGCAAGTCCTCTACCACTGAACTATACTCCCAGACCCCAACGTCCTTTTATTTTTGACCCAAGACCAAATATAAGATATATCTTTGCATTTAGTAGTTTTGCTTTAAGGCTTTAAAATTTTATTTTATGTGTGTGTCGTATGTGTATGTATGTGTCCATGTGTATGTATGTGTCCATGTGTATACATGTGTAGATGCACACGGATGTA
>NW_008434553.1:0-382 GCF_000622305.1 Nannospalax galili | reverse complement strand
GGCCATGGTCACTCTACCTCATGGCCATGGTCACTCTACCTCATGGTCATGATCACTCTACCTCATGGCCATGGTCAGTCTACCTCATGGTCACTCTACCTCACAATCACTTCGACCTCATGGCTGATCTACCTTAGAGTCACTACCTGCCATCAGGCCTGCCTTCATGGCCGCTCTTCCTCGAAATCACGCAACTACTCCTACCTCACAACCACTCCACCCCATGATCACTGCACCTCTCAGTCACTCTAGCCCTAAGGCCACTGGCGGACCTGAGCTGGCAGTGAGTGCTGTCCATACAACACTCTCTGTACAGTGTGTGACTTGGTCATGACACCATTGCATGGTGACCTGTTTTCATGGAACCACTGAAAATTAGGAC
>NW_008434552.1:0-382 GCF_000622305.1 Nannospalax galili | reverse complement strand
TCTGCAAGAACAGTCAGTGTTCTTAACCACTGAGCCATCTCTCTAGCCCACTAGTGATTAATTTTAAATAAGGAAGCACTATTATACTATTTAGTATATAAATTGACAAAGATAGAAATAAGCAATAATTAAAAATATCAATTTGTTCAATCATTTCTAGGTACCAATTTGGTCAAATATTTGTAAGTGGCATAGAGTTTATATCCTTTGACCCAAGAACCCTCTTCATGGATTTCTGTCTTCAACCACTGAAATAGGGAGCACACCTGCAAGGATGCTTGTCTCAACAGAATAGATTGAATCAGCAGATTCACTAACAGGTGATTAAATACATTTTATTCCATCTGTCAGAGGAATACTATGCAATCACAGAAAAAGGTAA
>NW_008434551.1:0-382 GCF_000622305.1 Nannospalax galili | reverse complement strand
CACAGCCCAGAAAGACTCTGGCCCTACACTCCACAGAGGGAGACTCAGGGGTGTCTGAGGGACATGATCTTCCCCCAGGTGGACCCCCATCTTGCTAGCCACACCTGCCACCACGAGATTCTGGGAATTGTAGGGACTTACTTGATTCTGTTACATAATGTCCCTACATTTTGTAAATAAAGCAAAAATTTTGTCGATAATCAATAAATGATTAAGGAGACTGAAGAGAATTTTAAAATTATTTTACATTAACTATATACTTTTGTCAATAATACTTCAATAAAGCTGAAAATTCAATGATAATATAACATGGCACATCTAAGCATGGAACTGGAAAAGTCAGATCCATAAATAAATTCACAAGAGTAGAAATCCTGGCATC
>NW_008434550.1:0-381 GCF_000622305.1 Nannospalax galili | reverse complement strand
GTGTGTGTGTGTGTGTGTGTGTGTGTGATGCTGTGATGCGTGTATGTGCATGCCTGTGTGCATGCTGAGGCCATTTAAGGTATAACTTTTCCTTTCTCTAGAACTCCACCCAGATATGCTCTCTGAGTGAGGAAGGAGACCTCCAGACCCTGAGGCTTGTGCCTTGGGCTGGTTAGTGTACGTCTCTGTAGATAAAGTGATACTGACCATGGTCAAAGATGAACAAAATAGTAGGGCTCCCTGTTAGGATGCTGGTCACTGTGGATACTGTTCAGAGGAAGAGTGGGTACCACAGGTGCCTTCAGCATGCCTCGGCAGTGGTGAGGCTGGGTTTGTCATGATCTGAAGGAAATGCCATTTGAAAATGCCAAAAAAAAAAAA
>NW_008434549.1:0-382 GCF_000622305.1 Nannospalax galili | reverse complement strand
CCCCCCCAAAAAAACACCAAAACTAAAAAGCAAAACATTGGTTAGGCTGCCTAACTTTGTCTTATTTTATTTAAGATGTTTATTGTTATTACTATTTCTTTGAACTTAGACAGAGATGTATTAAAGTTGTTATTCGATCTGTTTTCTCATTTTTCTCTATTTCCTGTCTTATGCAAATTGCTACAGTGTTATCTGTTATATAAGTAATTGTGACTATTTCATCCACTGAGTGAGTTTAGCACTATATCATAATGCAGCCTTTGTCTCGTTTGATGCTCTTTTGCTTGACTGCCACCTTGTCTGGTATTGGGGTCATAACCTTTGCGTCTCAAAATTTGCATTTGCCCATTATAATACCTTTGACACCTTTCTCTCTCTCTCT
>NW_008434548.1:0-382 GCF_000622305.1 Nannospalax galili | reverse complement strand
TTGTTTTAGTTTTTCTTCCTTTTATTCTAACACTGCTTTTTTCCTCTTGTTCTCTACAGTGAAAACACAAATAAAAGTATAAATAATGACATATTAGCAAGGGTCAGATTTAAAATTGAACTTGAATTATTGAGATTACTAGTTTTCATTTCTCTAAAGAAAGATAAACAAGGCTGTGTGCATTTAAAATGAAAAGAACAAATTTTTAATCTGTACTATTTCAATAGGGCAAAGAGTTCAGTGTGAAATGAATTCATTTGTTTTATTCAACACTGTCTGTGCTTTTAAAAGGGAAATGAGGGAATGGAGAGGAAGGGGAACAGAGCTCAATAGAGATGGGGAAATGAAAAATACAAAATCAGGAGAGAGGGTTGATGAATGG
>NW_008434547.1:0-382 GCF_000622305.1 Nannospalax galili | reverse complement strand
CACACACCCAAAAAAGAAAAGGAGAAAATAAGGGCCTGAATCAGATGCAGGAAGATCTCTATGAGTTTGTGACCAGCCAGTGCTACATAGTGATATCTTAGAAAACAAAACGCCAAGAACAGAGTAGAGAAGTGCAAAGTTATTATTACAAAGGCTGTATGGTAAATGTGCTAGTTTGCTACAGATGTTGTAACAAATTACCACAAACTTGGTTTAAAACAACAACAGTGTAGTCTCATAATTCTGGAAATCAGAAGTTAGAAATTAGCACCAGTGAGCTGGAATCCAGTGTCTTCTCTGCAGAGTAATCTTCCAGGGTCTCTTCCTGGTGCTCTTTCAGTGTGGAAGTAGCTGCCAGCAGTCCTTGATTGGTGGCTGTATT
>NW_008434546.1:0-382 GCF_000622305.1 Nannospalax galili | reverse complement strand
TACAACAATTTCTTTTCCTCCCCTTTTGCTTTTAATCAGCACTTAACAGGCATATTTTGTGAGGCATATTTATATTTTATGCAAGTATCATTTGATCATGATATATATCCATTTTATTGTTTTTCTTTTGCAAATACATTGCTGAAAGTTTTCTTCCCTGTCTTTAATTTTTCATGTGGTTTTCCCTTTTGAATCCTGTTACTTAAGCTTTATATTTAAACTACACTTTTACTTCAAATGGGTTTAGGAAGTATCAGCTAATTAACTGAGTATCACAAATAAAACAAGTGATTCATATTGGCATTTATTGGGTACTCATAACTTAGTAGGTCTGGTAAACAAAGCAGAAATAGAGTAACATAGTGTGAATGCTAATTGCTGT
>NW_008434545.1:0-382 GCF_000622305.1 Nannospalax galili | reverse complement strand
TGTCACATCCCTAGACAATTGTAGTTTCCTACTATGTGCTAAATATGGATCCTCACATTTACAGCCAAGTATGCCAGTCCCCACTCATCAAAGAAGCTTCTTTTGCAACAAACAGAGATTATTACAGAGTTCTACAACTGATCACACATAGAGACTGCCCAATCCTAAGTGGCACATCTACAATGCAACCTCTACACCTAAGCCTTATGAAACACAGAACAAGGGGTGAAGAGGACACTGACACATTTCTCAACTTTCATGCAACAGTGGGCTATGAACACAAAAGGACACAAATGGTCAAAGCATAGGGAATAAGAGTCTGCAGAATGTGGGTCCTTGGACAGGACTCTTATATTAAACTTCACCCATCCATGGCTCAGGG
>NW_008434544.1:0-382 GCF_000622305.1 Nannospalax galili | reverse complement strand
CCCTGGTGCTTTTTTTAGGTGAGTGGCACAGTTGCCTCCAGCGGGCAATCACCTCCTTGATCATTGTGGTGGGTGTACTTATCCTATTATCTGCTGTATTGTCCCATGTGTTAAGGGCCTAATTCAGGCTTACTGAGCCATCTAGTACCAAATACGAGCATCCTCCCTTGATAGTGTATTGCTCCAAGAGATGATGGAAGAAGTGTGCCAACACCTTGATATGTTTGAAGACATGAATGTTGAACATGAGGAGAAGGATTTGTAAGGCTGATATTTAAATCAGACATTTTTTGCAAACACTATAAAACTTTGATTTACAAGAGACTCAACTTAAAAGATTCACAAGACTTATGACCCTTCAGGATTCTATAATGGGTATGGA
>NW_008434543.1:0-382 GCF_000622305.1 Nannospalax galili | reverse complement strand
AGCATGGTGGTAGGTGCAGACTGCTGATTGTGTAAGGATGAGCTGTGAGCCTCCAGGTGTCAGGGCCAGGCGAATGGTGTCTTCAAGCTGCTGGTGCCATGCTGTGTGGGGATAGGAGAATCTGTGAGTGTCCCTAAGCAGCTTCAATATGACTTTCCACAATTCTGCTTCCATTCTATCAGGTGTGTGCTCAGAAATGTTCAGTGGCTCCCTACTCCTGTGGGAGCCTAGTCTGAGCCCAGGTGTCCTCTACTCTGTTCCCTGATGTTCTAGTTTGTTTCTCCATTGCTGTAACAAAATACTCTGACCAGTACTAATTTGGACAGGAAAAGGTTTATTCAACTTACATCTCCCAGGTCACAGTTCATCAGGGAGCCCAAGG
>NW_008434542.1:0-382 GCF_000622305.1 Nannospalax galili | reverse complement strand
CCTTAATTGTCAGTGAGTTGTTTGTGTTTATCATTGTTCTACCTAGGTGTTTGGTTCATAGTAAGCCCATAAGAAATAATAATTGATTATAACAGGTTTCAAAAAATGACTTCATGTGAGAGATTGAATCCATCAACATATAATACTAATAGACCTAATAACAATCTTCATTAGAACTCAGGGTCAAGTTTACTGTTCAAAATGTAAAATGAGAATACCCCAAAACTAGGATTCTTTATTGAGCTGTTCTATAAAGAGGCATCTAAATTTTTCCACCATTATTTTGTGGAATGATATAATAAAAACATAATTAGTGAGTATTATACCATTTGTACAGGTTTTTAGATTTGTTAAATGTGAAAAATTTGAATTTCCCGTCTTT
>NW_008434541.1:0-382 GCF_000622305.1 Nannospalax galili | reverse complement strand
CCCCTACTTGCTGAACTTGCTGAAATAAACCTATAACAACCTCTGTCTCCCAAAGCAAGGGGTCTCACTTCTGAGATCCACTAGGTCATAGACCCTTGCTTCGAAAAAGAAGAAGAAAAGCAAAAGAGCCAGGCATAGAGCTGCATGTCTTGATCTTAGGACTCAGGAAGCTGACACAAGAGATCACAAGTTTCAGACCAGCTTGGTACCAGGGCAGCCTGAGCTACATAGTGAGGCCTTGTCTCAAAACACCCAAGGGAACAAAGAAATTAATAAATATAGTACATTAAAATAAAAAGGGTTTGACTCTTAAGAAAAGAATGTGTGAGCCGGGCGTGCTGGCGCACGCCTTTAATCCCAGCACTCCGGAGGCAGAGGCAGG
>NW_008434540.1:0-382 GCF_000622305.1 Nannospalax galili | reverse complement strand
GCAAGTACTAGTTTATAAATTTCATTTTTCTTGTCATCAAAGCACTAAACAAGGATCAGATTTGACAGTTCAGCAATCTCATACCTCACTTGGCAAACAGAATTTTCCTAGATTGTGTATGTGTGTGGTGTGTTTTGTCACCCTAGCTGTGCCTGAGTCACAGGGCTTGGATTGGGATTGAGATGGTCACCTGCAATTTGCTTCCCCTGTAGCCTAAACATGGGTTTTTATCTTAATCAATTCTAGCACATTGTGAGGTCTGGGAGGGTCTTAATAATTTTCCTTCCCTGAACAGGCAGAAGTAGGGCCAGGTGTTGTATTCCAATTTTCAGGAAGTGGTTTAAGGATATTTGAGTTTCCAGGGGAGGTGAACAAAGTCACT
>NW_008434539.1:0-382 GCF_000622305.1 Nannospalax galili | reverse complement strand
TCTCTCAACCTTGGGCTCAGGCAGAAAGCAGGAGTCTTCCTCTCTGACCCAAAGCCTACTGCTGGTTTTGGTGGCCTCTTGGTGCCCTAGACCAGCATCTTCTGGGAGTCAAAGAACCATTGCCTGGGATGGATGAGGGAGTCACTCCCTGATGCCAGAGCCTGACTTCTGGGGACTGTGAGCCCTGGTGGAGAGCAAGCTGTCCAGTCCACTCCCAGCTACCTTTCTTGTGTACAGGCCAATGATGGATGCCACAGGGATAGATAACCCTGCCCTCCTCTCTCCTGGATGTGCAAATTAACAATGATGGGAGCCTTAAATGAACAAGCTCAGAAAGGGAAGCTGCCTTGCTTCTCCTGGTCACACACACACACACACACAC
>NW_008434538.1:0-375 GCF_000622305.1 Nannospalax galili | reverse complement strand
GGTTTGTATGAGAAGGGTCCCAGGCACCTGTAGGACTATTTCCATATGGTTTTGTACCTCCTTGCTGGCTTTTACAATCTTTCTGCCCCCTCTTCCACACTGGTCCCTGAGCCCTGGGTGGGTGGATTTTAATATAGGAGTACTGTCCAAGGACCCACACTCTGCAGACTCTTACTCTATGCACTTTGGTAATTTGTGACCTTTTGCATTTCTGGCCCTCTGTTGCATGAGGGAGCTTCCTTGATGAGAGTTAAAAGATGTATTAGTGTTCTCTTAATCCCTTGTTTTATGTTCTGTGAGCCTTAGGCTTCAGTGTCTTTTTAAAAGACTTATTTAATGTGTGTGTGTGTGTGTGTGTGTGTGTGTGTGTGTGTG
>NW_008434537.1:0-382 GCF_000622305.1 Nannospalax galili | reverse complement strand
ACCCGGAGCAGAGCCTTGTTAGAAGTCCAGGAGCTTGGGAATTTGATATAGACATGGGTGCTGGAGCAGTTACTCTATGAAGGGCTAAGCTTGGGAAGGTGGTCAGGGTGCGCAGTTCTCTCAGATGAGGGGTATGCTGAGAGGACTGGGCCCCTGACTTTAAGGAAAGCTGCAAAGTTGTGTCTGTGGCCATTTTGGTCGAGTCCTGTTTTCCTCTCTCAACCTTCTGGGTGTTTCTTGTTCAGGCCCAGATCTTAGCTGTGTGTGGTGTGGTGCCCCTGGATGAGGCAGGATCACCAGCAGTGAGTAGTGCTCAGGACCAGAGCACCACACATGTCACCATGGGCTTCTGTCAGGAAGTTCTTTAGAAGCATGACCTTTG
>NW_008434536.1:0-382 GCF_000622305.1 Nannospalax galili | reverse complement strand
TGAAGAGCCAACAGGGCTGATGGGGACCTAGGCCTCTCTCTACTAAACCCTACTTGCTTTATACCATTTAGGTCATAGAAGAAGTATATATTACATTGTTCTGTTTTGTTTAATTATGCTACTACCATAAATAAGACTCTTTTGTTTTGCCTCCCCACTGTTCATTGCAATAGTTGAGTCCTGAGCCATGCACACAACTGGTCACTGTGATCAAGAACATGCCTTGCCAGGGTGATAGCTAGGTCCCTGGGTAGATCTTTACTCTAGCCCCAGAAGCAAACTAGGGTCACATCAGAATTCAACCTGATAGCCAAGTCTGCATTATCCTTTTTTACTATGAAAAATTCCAAGTAATTCTCACTTGATGGCTTGTTTTGCATGT
>NW_008434535.1:0-382 GCF_000622305.1 Nannospalax galili | reverse complement strand
TGATATTTGGTTATTGAAAATTAGCAGTTGATTTCTTCCACTATTTTCATGTAACAAACCTCAGTTTATGTGTGAATTTTATGTGTCAATTTATGGATAAAATCTGATGAAATTGGCATTAATACAAGGAGAGTAAAAAGATTCATTAGCACCTAATTAGTTTTGAGGAAATTGGTATGAATGTGAGTTAACATCTCATAATAACACAGGTTGAAAATCTGGCATTTTAAACTTCTATTTCTAAGTCTTCTATTTCAAAGATTATATTACCCTGCATATTTAATTTAAACCAGATATCAAACTTGCAGACTTGAAAGAGAACAGAGCTTTCCACTTACCATCCCAACAACCCCCAAAGAGCAGAAATTTAAAGTTCATGAGA
>NW_008434534.1:0-382 GCF_000622305.1 Nannospalax galili | reverse complement strand
AATAAATAAATAAATAAATAAAAGTTTAGTTCACATCATTGTAAAGCTGAGCATTTGCAAGGTGATTTGTCTACCTGGGATATGTTCTCAGAAATTCCTGTTGTTAATATAGGTGTGAATGTAAGTCCCTCAAAGGTCTCCACAAACAGGGTGTTTAGGGTTGGCTCTGGGCATATGGCATCTATCCACACAGTAGGCATCCAAGCTCAGTAGCAAGGAGTGAGTTTGTTCCCAGTGGCTGAACATCCTTGCTCACAGTCTAGTCTGTGTGTGACACTGTGCGGGACAGCAGACCAAGGAGGCTTATCTCCTGTCCTTAGGGGAAAATTATGAGAACCAGATGCCCTCCACCCATCAGAGTTCACCAATCAACCAATGGACT
>NW_008434533.1:0-382 GCF_000622305.1 Nannospalax galili | reverse complement strand
TTGAAGGTTCAACTGGGAGATAATGAACTCTCACATTCATTCACACGGTTTCTGGCAGGACTGAACTCTTTGCTGGCTGTTGGCCAGAAGCCTCCTTCAGTTCCTTGCCACGTGAGCCCCTTGAGAGGGCACTCACAATGTGGCACCTTGCTTTCTAGCTTTTTTTAAAGCCACAATCTGAGAATTGGTCCTAACATCTCATCATTCTGTGTCATCACAGAGACATTAGCCACAAACAAAATCCAGCCTACATTCAAGATGAGGGAAATGTGCAAAGGCAGAGAGCGGATGCGAGCGCCATTGCACACTTGTGTAAAGTGTGAGTGCTGGCTGCACTGGGCTCTTCCCCTGGCTACGAGCACACTGTGCCTTGCCATCTTCC
>NW_008434532.1:0-382 GCF_000622305.1 Nannospalax galili | reverse complement strand
GCCTCATAGCCATTTTAATCTTGTATCTAAAATTTCTCAGGATGCTCAAATATGGGATGAAAAAAGGAACTGGGATGATGGCTCAGCTGTTAGAACACTTGCCATACAAAGGTGAAGCCTGAAATTTATATCACCAGAAACCCAAGTAAATGCCAGGTGGCTATGTTGACCCCTCTGTAACTCTAGCCTTGGAAGGTGGAAAAGAGATGCCCAGAACAAGCTGGCTAGCAAGACTAGCCGTATTAGGAAGCGATGGATTTGATTGAGAGACCCTGCCTCAATGAATAAGAAGATCAATCAAGGATGATTCCTGACATCAGCCTTGAGCTTTTGCATGTATGACTACATGTATTCATGTTCACCCAAGTATGCAAAAAAAAAA
>NW_008434531.1:0-382 GCF_000622305.1 Nannospalax galili | reverse complement strand
GTGTTGAGAACTGAACCCTAGTTCTCTGTCAGAGCAGTCAGTGCTCTTAACCACTGAGTCATCTCTTCAGCCCCTAGTTTTTGTTTATTTCATTTTATTTTATTTCATTATGTTTCTTTTTTTTAATTCTTTTTCTTTTTGAGACAGGGTCTCCCTGTAGCTCTAGCTGGCCTTGAACTCGCCATATAAACCAGGCTGGCCTCGATCTCACAGAATTACATTTGCCTCTGCCTCCTGAGTGGTAGGATTAAAGGCACTTCCCACCATGTCTGGCTTTACTTTATTTAATATTTTATTTATTATTTTTATGTGTATGAGTGTATTGCTTGTGTGTATGTGAGTGCACCCGTGTCATGCAATGCCACAGAGGTCAGAAGAGGGT
>NW_008434530.1:0-382 GCF_000622305.1 Nannospalax galili | reverse complement strand
TCCCTCAACCCAGGTGTGTCAAGTTGACACTAAAGCTATCCAGCACAGTCCGTAATACAGATTTTTTAATTATTCATTTTTTATTTGATGTGGATTGTCTGTGTGCTTGCCTGCATTGGTGGAACAACTGTGAGCAGAAGCTGACAGAGGTCAAAGAGCATCAGATCTCTGTGATAGAAGCTATAGATGCTTATAAGTCACCTGACCTGGTTGTGGAAATGGAACCTAGGTCCTCTAGAAGAGCAACAAGAACTCTTTACTATTGACTCATTTCTCCAACTCTGAGTACAAAGTTCTGAAGTACATGCACAACTCTTAAAATCTAGATTGAGAGGGCTGGAGAGTTGGCTCAGTGGTTAAGAGCACTGGCTGCTCTTGCAGA
>NW_008434529.1:0-382 GCF_000622305.1 Nannospalax galili | reverse complement strand
GTGCAGGGAAATCAGAGGCTGGGTCACAAGACACCCTCCCTCAGATCCAGGCTTCAGCCAGGGGATCCTCTTCAGTTTCCCCAGTATCAGCCATACCTGCTGTTCTCAGTCTCCAATTCCCACAGGTGACCCCTTGTCCTCAATGAGGAGGACTTACCTGTGACAGCTGGGGACACACTCATCTGCCAGCACTGGGGTCCTGAGGTCCAGACTCAGTCCTGGACGAGAGTTCTCTGTGAGGTTTGCCCCAAAGCGTGAGCAGGTCCTCCCCTCCTCGTTGCCTCTGAGTCCCTGAGATGCCCTGATCATGAAAGGTCCAGCTGTTGGGCAGGTCCCTCCCAGCCTAGGGTGGTTCCCTCACCCTCTTCATTGTCTCACCAAG
>NW_008434528.1:0-382 GCF_000622305.1 Nannospalax galili | reverse complement strand
TAATAAGTAAATAAAATTTAATTTAAAAAAGACAAAAATGTTGATATTAATCATTACTGCATAAGAAATTACTCCAAAACTTAACGACTTAAAGCAATAAACCAGTTATCTTACCTACTTTCTGTGAGTCAGGAATCTGATGAGGCTCCAGTGAAGATGTGGACCAGGGCTGCTGTCATCTATAAAACGAACTGGGCTGGGACATGGGGCTCGTGTACATGGCTGGCAAATCAGTTGGCTGTTGACAGGGGAGTCTCTGTACTTGAGGCTATGGTTTGAATGTCACCTCTAAAACCCACATTGATGCTTTGTTTTGTTTTTATTTTATGTGTATGCATGTATTGCCTGCATGTAGTAAGTGCACCCGTGTTGTGCAATGCCT
>NW_008434527.1:0-382 GCF_000622305.1 Nannospalax galili | reverse complement strand
CTAGGTAACAGTGGATAGCGCAAAAGCCAAGAAAAAGGGTAGAATCGTTGTGTGGGGACTTTGGAGCCAGCCTGCCTCTGCTGCCTAATGTGTGAACTTGGGAAGTTACCTCTCCATACTAATAGTTACTAGTTCATAGAGTTGTTCAAAAAATTAAATTAAACTTTTATTTAAAATGTTAAAATTCTTATTGGGCAGTATTAATCGCATAAGTGGCTATTATCATACACTATAAGAAAGCCTATCAAAAGAATATCCAATTACATTTGCCATTTTTTTATTTACTAAGGCAGGAAAATAAGCTGTTGTAGAAAGTGGGACGCAAACTTTTTAAAGCTCTTCAGCGGCAAGAAATTTCCTTCCCGTGCTACCTAATAAACTC
>NW_008434526.1:0-381 GCF_000622305.1 Nannospalax galili | reverse complement strand
TATCTATCTATCTATCTATCTATCTATCTATCTATCTATATATATATATAACATAAGTATATTAAAACCATGTATATTGATGGTATGTATGCATTGTGAGAGTGATTTCATTTCTGACAACTGTACTGTGTCATTATCCTTTTTTCTGGGTGACAGGAAAGGGTCAGGGTGACTACAGTGAAGGGACACCAAGTTCCAAGACAGCAGAAGCCAGACTGCCCTGCTGGCTCCTGCTTGCCCCTTTCCAGTGCTGAGCAGGCCGTCAAAGGCGTGGATGAGCGGAAGGTGTCGGAGGCTGGAAGGAGAGGGCAGGCCAGGCCTGGGGTCTCGTCGCTCTTTTTCTAGCCAGGTTTTCTCGCCTCTCTTGCTTTTCCTGGAAGC
>NW_008434525.1:0-382 GCF_000622305.1 Nannospalax galili | reverse complement strand
CAGCAAACAAACACACAAACAGAAAAACAAACATGTAGTGACAACACACAACACTGCTGGGATAATTTTGTCATCCTACATGTCCATCACTGCCTGTCCACCTGAAGATTGATCCTCTTGTTGCTCATGGACAGGCTTATGGTGGGAAACAGAAATTTCTCTGTTGTCATCCAGTGTGCAATGCCCACAAACAGTCTTAAGTAGATTCTATGTGTGTGGGTCTTGAGGGTGGAGCCCTAAGGGTTTTTGTGTGACTCTTCCTCTGGCAGACACATGGCACCTGTGTGTTTGGTTGGTTTGGGCTGTGAGTGATTTCCTATCCTTCTCTCAGTGACTGTAGATGCACATGATTTTATTAGTTTCATCATGAGAAGTCTCACAA
>NW_008434524.1:0-382 GCF_000622305.1 Nannospalax galili | reverse complement strand
TTTTTTTTTTATCTACTTCATGTAGTGATACAGAATTTAAGGAAGATGGATTTTCAAAGTTTATCTTTTGAAAAATCAAAGATGAAGAACATTAAGTTTAGTGTCAGTTCATTTACCTCAGAAAATAATTGGTTTTCTTTAACTTGGATGGAGATTAAGTGGAATTGAAAAGAATGATTTGTTAGTTTATTCTCACATCTCATTAGGAAACAAGACACATTATGATCATCAAGTTTGTTGCTAAATTAGCATTTTTAAACTTCTTTATGTGTATGAATGTTTTGCCTGCATGTATATAAGTGCACCCATGTCATGAAATGCCTACAGAAGCCAGAAGAGGGAGTTGGATCCCCTGGAACTAGAGTTACAGATGGTTGTTAGC
>NW_008434523.1:0-382 GCF_000622305.1 Nannospalax galili | reverse complement strand
AAGAAATAGAAATAGTGAAGAAAACCCAAATGGAAATGAACACATGACTGAGAAACTCAATAAACCAATTAGAAACAAGAGGAGAAAGTCTCAAAAACTGAATGAAATGGAAAACAGAATATCAAGACTGGAGAATAAAGTTGATGTTATGGAATATTTAAGCAAAGACTATGAAAAATTCACAAAAAGGAGGAA
Source organism: Nannospalax galili (assembly GCF_000622305.1). Taxonomy (NCBI): domain Eukaryota; kingdom Metazoa; phylum Chordata; class Mammalia; order Rodentia; family Spalacidae; genus Nannospalax; species Nannospalax galili. The sequence goes on along the minus strand of NW_008434523.1, from coordinate 187 downwards.
TGGAACAATCAGAAAATTTTGGACAACAGGAAATGACAAAATCTAAATATTATAGGCATATAGGAAGGAGAAGAAACTCAAGCCAATGGCATTGAACAAATCTTCAATAGAATTATAGAAGAAAACTTCCTTAAATTAAGGAAAGGTATACCTATAGAGACTGAGGAAGCACAGAGAACACCATTAA
>NW_008434522.1:0-382 GCF_000622305.1 Nannospalax galili | reverse complement strand
AATAATAATAATAATAATAATAATAATAATAATAATAAAATAATAATCACATTTATAGGAACCTTGTGTTTGGAATGGAGAGATGTCTCAGCAGTTAAGGGCACCTATTGCTCTTGCAGAGGACTGAAATAATGAAAGGATCAAGGCAAGCTTACCAGGTCTGACTTGCAATTCCAAGGTCGTTAGCTGATCATTGAACAATCCTGAGATCTCCACCCGACAACAGTACAGACCACTGTCACTCTGAACAGCATTTTCTATGGTCAAAGACACATTTCCTTCTGTAATCTTCCCCTTGAGCTGGTAACGACCGTTCCTCTGATAGGTCACACGGTATCCATCGGTCCAGATAAGTTGGCCTGAGCATTTAGAATAAGGACAC
>NW_008434521.1:0-382 GCF_000622305.1 Nannospalax galili | reverse complement strand
TTTGAAAGAGATGCATCTTAGCTCTGTAAATTGTTATTGAATATGTCAATGTTGTGATGAATTTCTTTTTCTAAGTATATGGTTATTAAATAAATAATTTTTAAAAAATGCACTTGTTGATGAGAAGAGAATTTTCATTTAGCAATTGATTTAACAGGTGTACTAGCCCATGCATTAAGTACCTTATGTAAAAGCATTGTAGATAATAATGAATGAAAAGAAACTGTATAAACGTATATTAAATACAAGCAATTCAATATGCTACAGTATAATAACAAAATAAGAGAAATGAGGGAACTTCCTATATTGTGACATCGAGTAGTCTTCAAATTAATTTATTAAGAGAAAAATCACAAAAAATATGAAGCAAATATGTAATGTT
>NW_008434520.1:0-382 GCF_000622305.1 Nannospalax galili | reverse complement strand
TATAATTTGTCAGTAGGTTGTTCGATTAATATGCTTCCCTCTGAGTTTTTAAAAACTAGCTAGGAGTTATTTATTTCTCACATTTTCTAACCTTTCCACCATGGTTTCCCCATTTAAAGTGCCCCAATTTTTCCCATTTCTCTCTTAATAATACATTTCTCCTATAGTCCCACCTCTCTTGAGCTCCTTCTTTCCCTTTCTCCCTAAGGTTCCTTGTATAACCCTCCCTCCCTCCTTCCCTTAAAATGACCCCATTTTAATCCATATCCCTGGTTGCTTTTAATTATCCTGTTTCCTGTAGTTATGTCTGGATACATGCTCACTTATAAGGATTTGGTACTAGGATCCACATATGAGGGAGAACATAACATCATTTTTTTTT
>NW_008434519.1:0-382 GCF_000622305.1 Nannospalax galili | reverse complement strand
CTATGGCCCTGTGCTGTTCAAGAGGCACACTGAGCCCAAACTTTTGCTTCCATGGTATGACCTGCTGGGAGAGGCTAGAACAGCAGGAAACTGGCCTGGCTTGGGGAGACCTTTGTTTTGAGTCAGCTTTCTGAAGATTTAAAACAGAATGATTAAGGTCAAGGACTCTGGAGCCAGAAGGGGCGGGTCCAGCTCCTACTCCACCACTTAAGGTCCGTGTGCTTATAGGAGTGGAAAAGCAAATTCTTATCTATTTTCATGAGAATCTGACCTTCACTTCATTCTGTGTCTTGTTCTCCTGGGAACTGGATATAGGGAGTATATCACCTACATTTCAGCTGCATTGCTTATGGTAAGAATGACCTGTGTTAAAAATGCACAG
>NW_008434518.1:0-382 GCF_000622305.1 Nannospalax galili | reverse complement strand
AAAAAAAACCCTTCATTTAATTTTATTTTGTGTATGAATGTTTGCCTGCACCACATGCATACCGTGCCTGCAGAGGCCAGAAAATGATGCTGGATCCCCTGGACGTGGAGTTATACATGATGGTGGGTCTCCATATGGGTGCTAGGAATCAAAACCAAGTTCTCTGCAAGAGTGCCAAGTACTCCTAACTGCTGAGCCCCCTCTCCAGTACCAGGAAGCTTTTGGATACAAGTCTCATGTAGCCCAGACTGGCTTGAAACTCACTATGGAGTTGATGGAGGATGACCTTGAGCTCCTGATTCTTCTCCATCCCTGGAATGCCAGGGATTCAGATGTATGGCTACACCAAACTTGGCATTTCTTTTGTTATTTATTATTGATT
>NW_008434517.1:0-382 GCF_000622305.1 Nannospalax galili | reverse complement strand
TTTTTTTTTTTTTATGTATATGAGTGTATTGCCTTCATGTGTGTAAGTGCACCCATACTGTGCTATGCCTGAGAAGGTCAGAGGAGGAGGTTGGATTCCCCTGGAACTAGAGATAGGGAAGGTGATTAGCCTCCATGTAGGTGCTGGGAATCAAATTCAGGTCCTCTGCAAGAGCAGCCAGCGCTCTTAAACACTAAGCCATTTCTCTAGTCCTAGTAGTTTCTTTTTGTTTTGTTTTTGTTTTTGAGACAGAGTCTCCCTGTAGCCCCAGGATATCTGGAACTCACCATATAGACAAGACCTGCCTGGATCTTACAGAGATCTACCTGCCTCTACCTCTCCCTCCCAAGTGCTGGAATTAAAGGCATGCACTACCATGCCT
>NW_008434516.1:0-382 GCF_000622305.1 Nannospalax galili | reverse complement strand
CATGAATTTTAGGACATCAGCTGACACCCATGTAAAAGTTTCAGGTGTGTGCTCAAATCAGGGGGAGTCCCCGTTTATACAGCACCAAGCACCATGTTGCAGCTCTTTGTAATATCACCTGTCACATCAGAAGTTCTGAGTCTAGGGCTTTGTTTGCAGATAGTCCCTGACCCTGTGTGGATAGAAATGAAAGAATGTCAATGAACTGAAGTGAGGAGAGAACCCTATGAATCCCCACACGTTGTCCTCTGACCTGCCCATGTTTGTTGGCATTCTTGTGCTGGATGGGAGGTGGGTGGGGAGGATGGGAGAGAGTCCTCTGATTTGTAAACTGCTGTTTAATTGAACTTTCTGTATTTATGAAAATATTCTAAGGCTGGTC
>NW_008434515.1:0-382 GCF_000622305.1 Nannospalax galili | reverse complement strand
TTTTTTACTTGTGTGTTACATGTTTGTATGTGCAGGTGCACTGTGTATGTATGTAGGTTAATTTGTGTGTGCATGTGGGGACCAGAGGACAACCTTGGCTGTCATTCCCTAGGTACCATCCACCTTGATATTTTGAGACAGAGTCTCTCACTGACCCTGGAGCTCACTGACTAAGCTATGCTGGCTGGTCAGCAATCCCCAGGGAGCTTCCTGTCTCTACCTTCCCAGTGTGGGGATTACAAGCATGGACCATCACACCCCATTTTTTAATTTGGGTTCTGGCAGATCAAACTCGGGGCCTCATTCTTGTGCAGCAAGCACGTTTCTGTAGTCTTCTTAACCCTGTTGTTAATTTCTTGGCAGAAAAGATTAAATAAAATTT
>NW_008434514.1:0-382 GCF_000622305.1 Nannospalax galili | reverse complement strand
CAGTGTTCTTAACTGCTGAGCCATCTCTCCAGCCCCTGTACTTGTTAAATCTAACATTGTGCTCATTTCTTCTACTCTTGGGCTTGGAGGGCCTGCCTTTTGACAGAAGGAAGTACTTACCTAGACGCTCCTGTGTCTGCTGTATCTTCTAGGTATTGAGGCTCTGAAACAAGTAACTAAGAGATATGCCCGGAAGCAAAACCGATGGGTTAAGAACCGTTTTTTAAGCAGTAAGTTGCATGTTTCTCCTTATTCTCTGGGTCCTTTTTGGTTGGAATATTGATGTCCTCTACTCACTCAGAAAATGTTGGTTTCTACACCTGCTCTAAGGATTTGAACCTGGGGTAGGTTTTGTTGCATAGGTGATTTTTCAGGGGCTTTT
>NW_008434513.1:0-382 GCF_000622305.1 Nannospalax galili | reverse complement strand
AGAGACAGAGACACAGAGTAACTGAATGCCCACTATTGTTCTTTTTCTTGTCTCTTCCAATTTGGTTCTCAGATGTTTGGATGGTGTGTTGTTTACTCTTTACTGTCAACTTACCACTGCTTAGAATCACCTGCAAAAAGAGGAAGCATCCATTGAAGAACTTCCTTCGATTGTGTTAAGATTGACCTGTGGGCATGTTTTGACCTTGGGCTCTGTCTTCACTGATGACTAATGCTGAAGGAAACACCTTCCTGTGAGTAGCACCACCCCTAGGCTAGCTGACTGATCTAGAGAGCAAGACAGCAAGCAGCATTCCTGCATGGTTTCTGCTCCAGGTTCTTGCTTGAGTTCCTGCTGTGAGTTTTCTCAATGATGGAGTTAC
>NW_008434512.1:0-382 GCF_000622305.1 Nannospalax galili | reverse complement strand
GTGACACGACCATCTGCACATCAGAAGGGACAGGTGACACGACCATGTGCATGTCAAAGATGGTAGGTGACACGACTATGTGCAGGTCAGAGGGGCCCGGAGACACAACCGTCTGCACGTCAGAGGGGGCAGGTGACAGAACCATCTTTATGGCAGTGAGGGGAGGTGACACGACCATGTGCATGTCAAAGAGGCCATGTGACATGACCATGTGCAGAATTAAAACTGCAGGTGACACGACCTTGTGCACATGAGAGAAGGCAGAGGTCACGACCATGTTCACATCAGAGGTGGCAGGTGACACGAACATAGGCACATAAGAGGTGGCAAATGACACGATAAATGTGCACATCAGAGGTGGCAGGTGACATGACCATGGGCA
>NW_008434511.1:0-382 GCF_000622305.1 Nannospalax galili | reverse complement strand
CACACACACACACACAGCATCAGATTAAACACCACAAAGTCCTGGTTCTGAACCACATCTCTATGGTTGTCAGTGATCATGAAAGATGATAGGCTCTAGTGCCCATGAGACCCCTGCCTTTTGCATACGTTTCCTTACAATATTCAGCCCCCTATGCTATTTGGGAATGTATTTCTTCCTACTAAAGTAGTCCCACAACCTAACATGCAAACAGAAAGTGATGACTGGTCCAGTTAACTATGCACCTTGTATCTGTTGTGTTATAGAGATGCTTAAAATGATTCTTAAAAGAACTGTGTGGTGGGGCTGGAGAGATGGCTCAGTGGTTAAGAATACTGGTTGTTCTTCCAGAAGACCTGGATTTAAATCCCAGTACCCACAT
>NW_008434510.1:0-382 GCF_000622305.1 Nannospalax galili | reverse complement strand
AAGGAAGCCAAGCTGGAACTGAGCTGGAAGCTTCTTTATAGTTCTTTATAGTTCTGGAAGGTGCTATTCAGGCTACTAGGGAGAAAAGTCATCTACAGTCTTATCTAGCTGTGAGCCCAATGAACTGCAATACCAACATGACACAGGAAACGGGCACACTTGTGCAATAGTGGCACAGCAGTTATGGGGGTAACCAACTGTTTTCTGATTGGATTCAAGGCCTGCTATACATAAGGGAATCTGTACCCTCATCCAGTAAACCAAACCAAAGACCCATAGCTTGGGAAGTCACAGGTCTTAGGACAGGGAACTTAATACTGTTTAGTTAAATTGACACAGTATCAAACTGTCTTCTCAGTATTTATGCTGATACTCACAGACA
>NW_008434509.1:0-382 GCF_000622305.1 Nannospalax galili | reverse complement strand
CTTTCCCCCTCCAGCTCCCCATTCCAACTGTTTCTCTCCTGCCAAACCCTCTCCAGAGTCTTCGGGAACTGCTGTCTCACCTCACTGTCCCATCGACACCTGTGTTGGGTAGCTCTAGTTGTCAACTTGACACACCTGGATAGAGGAAGCCTCAATCGGAGAACTGCCTCCACTGGACTGGGCTGTGACTATGTCTGTGGGGTATTTTCTTGATTTTTCAGTGATGTGAGAGGGCCCACTATGGGTGGTGCCACCCCTGAGTAGGTTGTTCTGTACTGTACAAAAATGTAGGCTGAGCATGAGCCAGGGGACCAAGTCAGTAAGCAGCAATCTCCATGGCCTGTGCTTCACCTCCTGCCTCCAGGTTCCTGCCCTGAGTCCC
>NW_008434508.1:0-379 GCF_000622305.1 Nannospalax galili | reverse complement strand
GAGAGAGAGAGAGAGAGAGAGAGAGAGAGAGAGAGAGAGAGAGACACTAGGTTTCTCAGTAAGGACTTTTCCAGGCAGAAACATGATCAGGACAAAGGTTTTGAGGTGTCAGGGGGCCCAGTGTAGGTGAAGTGGGATTAACAATGGCCTAGGAGTGGGAGGTGAGTGTCTGGAGGAAGGGAGCAGGGAGCTGGCCAGATCAGGAGCCTAAGCCACCAAAATACATGAGGACTTTCTTCTGAGTCCAGTGGGAAGCCTAGCTGATTCTCATTCAGGAATGACATTGTGACCTGTGTTTTAAAAGGATTAACTTGGCAATTCTTTGTGGAGTCTGCTCTACATGGCAAAAGTAACAGCAAGTTGTTTGGGCAGGGGCTGC
>NW_008434507.1:0-381 GCF_000622305.1 Nannospalax galili | reverse complement strand
GAGAGATGGCTCAGCAGTTAAGAACACTGGTTGTTCTTATGGAAGACCCAGATTCAAAACCCAGCACCCACATGGCAGCTAACAACTGTCCGTAACTCCACACCCAGGGGATCCAACAGCCTCTTCTAACCTCCTCAGGCATTGCACAATATGTATGTACTTACCTACATTCAGGCAATACATGCATAGACAAAAAATAAAAGTAATAAATAAAACTGGGCATGGTGGCCCATGTCTTAAATCCCAGAAGTTGGTAGGCAGAGGCTGGTGGATTTCTGTAAGATGGAGGCCACCCTGGTCTCCATAGTGAGTCCAGGCCAGCTGGGGCTACAGGGAGACCATGTCTCAAAAAAGATCAAGAATAAATAAATAAATAAATAA
>NW_008434506.1:0-382 GCF_000622305.1 Nannospalax galili | reverse complement strand
AGGAATGTCTGGACTGAGACAATGTGGAGAGTAATTTCTTCTTATCTGGATGGAAGATGAGATAAAGAGTCCTTGAATCTGAGTCACGTGTACAGATCATCCTGCGAGAAGAAAAGCTATCTCATTTAAACGCTGGCTTGGGAGAGCAACAGCATCCCTCAAGTACCTGTGATGTCAATATTTGGCCTTGTGTCAGTGCTAGCCCAAAGTCCTACCAACCTGGCATTGCATCAGTGCATCCTGCAGCAGGCCCCGCCAGTCCTCTAGCAGAGAGCACACATGGTCCCATCTCCCATTCATCTGGGATAAGCGATCCTGAAGGTCACGGCTCTCCTTACTGTCAGCCTGGGTGAATTCAGAGCTGCAGAGGTTGATGGAGAGG
>NW_008434505.1:0-382 GCF_000622305.1 Nannospalax galili | reverse complement strand
CAAACAGTGGAACTTCTTGTTCTGAAACTCCAGTAATTCACGGGAAAACACTTGCTGTTGATATCCATCCTAATCTTCTATCCCAGCTCTGGACTCTTGCCATTCTGTCTACCTGCTTGATTCCAAATCCAAATTTCTGCTGCTTACTTTAATTTGAAACTGAACTCCACCCCAACTGAACTCCTGTGTTAACCCTGGACAACAAAAACTGCAAAGTATTTTTCCAAATCAGGAGCCGTCAAATCGTGGCCATTGCACCTGACCCTCACAGACTACTGCCAGCACTTCTGAAGTCACATAGTTTTCATAATATAATTCAGTATTGTTTTCTGTTTGTTTTCCTCTGTGTGGAAACAGGTATGAACTAAATACCTTTTCTTTA
>NW_008434504.1:0-382 GCF_000622305.1 Nannospalax galili | reverse complement strand
AAAAAAAATGGCGGACAGCACCTGAAGGATGACACCTGAAGTTGTCCTCTGGCCTCTTCACATGCCGTACATACACATGTATGTGCACCTGCATACACATATCCTAATACACACAAGCACATGCACACATTCACACAGACACACATGCACACACATATACACACAGTTTCTGGTAACAGTGATGCCACTGGTACATATCACCATTAGCACCACTGCCTTGGAGGTGAATGTTCACTCTGCATGTCTGAAGTAAGCATGCTGTCCCTGGATTGCTTTGGCAGGTGCTCTCCAGACCCAAACTGGTCTGAAAACATTCTCTTCATAGGTGAAGGTTCTGTTCACAGCCTCTGTCACCCACAGATGGCCAGAATTCATTCAGCTG
>NW_008434503.1:0-382 GCF_000622305.1 Nannospalax galili | reverse complement strand
CAACACGCCACAAAGAAAGAAAAAGCTCTGAATGAAAGTGGCGAATACACACAGTTTAGAAGTGACAGTATTATGTTGTCTGTGGAGAAAACCTGATAGAATCTGTCAATTAGAACTAGCAAATGAGCTCAGCAGAATCGCCAAGATCAATATATAGTAGCCAATTCTACTTCTGTCTTCTAGCTATACACAATTGAAACTAAATTATTAAAAGTGCCATTTATAATAACTGGCAATATGAAATAACCACAAGTCTGGATAAACATGTAAAAGACCCTCTACCTCCCAAGTGCTGGATTGAGGACGTATGTCACTATGCCCAGCTTAAGTCTTTGATTTCTTATCCCTACTTTTCCACCCTTTAACTTCATTGTATATATAT
>NW_008434502.1:0-382 GCF_000622305.1 Nannospalax galili | reverse complement strand
GTGAGTGAGCCAGCAAGCAGCATCCTCCATGGTTCCTGCTTGAGTTCCTGCCCTGACTTCCCTCAGTGATGGCCTGTGATCTGGAAGCATAAGTCAAATAAACGCTTTCCTCCTCTTCTAAGTTGCTTTTTTTGGTCATGGTATTTCATCACAGCAACAGAAAAATTACTATACCCCCTTCCAGTCCCTTTTTGTCTTTCTGTGTCCTGTGCCCAACTTTAATCTCTACTCAGCACCTATTTTTACCCTCTCTTAACCTCCCTTATAGTCCTTATAGTTCTTCAGACTTTACCCACATTTAATTTACATATATATGTATATACCCTAATATATATATATATATATATATGTGCTAGGGTCACCCATGTGAGAGAGAACATGT
>NW_008434501.1:0-382 GCF_000622305.1 Nannospalax galili | reverse complement strand
CTCTCTCTCTCTTTCTTTCTTTCTCTTTCCTTTTCTTTCTTAATGATTGTCATATAAATGTCATTTATAAATTAGCCAATTTAAAAACAAATAATATTCCTGTGTTTCCTTATCAGAGAGGACTTTCCTAACCACCTTATCTAACCCCCCCAGCACCCTGCTCTCACCCTGGCTCACTTTTCCTCCTAGCACTTTTTGTTGCTCTCATTCCCTTGTTAGTTGACTTACTGTCTGTCTTCTAGAAGCTGAGATCCTTTTTCTCTTTTGTATTTTTTTATAGCAGTGCTGAGGGTGGAGCCCAGGGCTTCCTGTATGCCAGGGAAGTGCTCTACCTGTGGATTACATGACTAGACCTGAGGGCAGGGACAGTGCTTGGTTTTAC
>NW_008434500.1:0-382 GCF_000622305.1 Nannospalax galili | reverse complement strand
GTCCTAGGAAGCTGATGCTGCCTTTCTGAAAACACACTGTCCAGTTCTGCAATGTCATCGATGGTCAAGAGGGATTCAAGTTCATTTCCAAAGGGATGATGCTTGTCTCTCATCTAGCCTGTGTGGCTTTCATCTGCATTTCAGAACAAAAACAGACCAATTTTATCCACTGCAATTGTTTGGATCTTGAATGTCCCCAAAAGGCCCATAGGCTAAAGACTGAGCTCCAGGTCCCTGGCATAGTCTTTAAGAGGTGGAGCTCACAGGATGTCCTCAGAGTACCAGGAGTATGTCCTTGGGGAGGACTGTGGGACCCTGGACCCTTCCTTTCTCATTTCTTTTTGTTTCTTTGTATTTGTTTGAGACAGGGTCACACTGAATG
>NW_008434499.1:0-382 GCF_000622305.1 Nannospalax galili | reverse complement strand
ATGGTAAACTACCAGGGGCACTAGCTCCTGCTGCATTTTATTATATATGTCTTCCACATCTGTTGTCCCCATAGTGGCCATACCATCAGCTGCCAGTTTTCTTTCTCCCACTGGGCCATCCATAAGGTTAACCCTTTGAACACTGCCCAACTGTCAGTATAAATTATTACTGGCCAAGGCTCCCTCATTATTACTATCCATACAGCTTTTAATTCAGCCCATTGACTGCTTTATCCTTCTCCCCACTCTAACCATATAGTATTGGCATTCATCTATATTGCCATTGCTACCCATTCTTGTCTGGCACCTGTGCTGGTACCATCAGTATACTAGGCATCAGCCAGAATTGGGGGAGCCCCTTCTAGCACTCGGTCAGGTCTTG
>NW_008434498.1:0-382 GCF_000622305.1 Nannospalax galili | reverse complement strand
GACAAAAAAATAGTGATAAATACATATCTCTAGAGGTAACATAAAAAGAAGATGCTTCAGTGACTCTGAACACAGTTGAACATTCGTATAGATATATACATATTAGACTTCTCCATCTTATTTTTCCATTTTAGGAAGATGCTCTACTTATTTCAAGCCTAACCTTTATCTCCATCCAAAGGAACAGCAGAAAGATCTAGCTCCTTCTCTAGTCTGCTCTCTGCGGTACTACCTACCTGCTTACTAACGTCAAAGGAACTTCCAAGAAGCTCATTGGCCCAAGGCTAAGAAAATGGTTGCTTAGCAACTGAGTCCTGAGAAGAGGAAGCTTGTGGGCCAGCCATCTAGTTCTGCCTGTGTTACAGTGAAGAGGAGTTGCTTA
>NW_008434497.1:0-382 GCF_000622305.1 Nannospalax galili | reverse complement strand
GCTCTAGAGGAAAATGAAATCACAATAGTCCCAAATAAATAATGGACCTAGAATGTACATTAAGCAAGGTCACCCTATCCTAGAAAGGGAAAAAAAAAACCACATGATCATCTTCATATGAGGATCATAGTATATAATGTATATATGTATATATGTAAACGAATGCATGTGTGAGTTTCTTATAATGTTTATAAAGGGGAACAAGGAAGGGTAACTTTAAAAGGACATACCAACAGGTTCATATGTGAAGCAAACTTCGTGCAGGTCCATTGACTCCTCTCTCTGGATGTAATACATTTCTGATATACACGAGTCTTCATGGTGGGGAGATGGTCACATGTGAATCACTAGGAGGCTGTGGCCTAGCAAGAAAATCCAAATT
>NW_008434496.1:0-382 GCF_000622305.1 Nannospalax galili | reverse complement strand
GTGTGTGGAGATGCACTGCAGATCTCTTGGCTCTGTTCCATGTCCTGACTCCTTCAAGAGAGGCTGAATAACTGACTCTCTTTATTAGGGCTCCAAACGCTCGGTGTTGTTTTGTTTTGGCTTGTTTCTTCTCATATTTTTAAATGCGCCATGACTCATATTCAGAGTTTCCTAATTTTGCCTGAGCGTTGGCACCTTCGCATCACCTGTATCCTGATCTTGGAATCGAGTAATTATTCCCAACACTGTGTTCTCACAAAATGCAATTATTTATCTATTAGATAAAAGAATCATTTTGTTAACCAGAAGTTTAAAAATGCCACCAAAGTATGTGTGCTGGGGTCATGCTGAATTCAAAGGCTCAAGGTTTTGTTTTTTTTTT
>NW_008434495.1:0-382 GCF_000622305.1 Nannospalax galili | reverse complement strand
CTTGCAGAAGACCCAGGTTCAGTTCCCAGAATCCACATGGTAGCTAACAACTATTCACAACTCCAGTTCCAGGGGACCCAATGCTCTCTTCTGGCCTCTGTAGGCACTGTACTCACACGGTGCAGGCAAATACACATATACATACAATAAAAATAAATAAATCTTTTTTTAAAAAGTTCATATGCTGTTGGCTTGGTCCACAATGTGGTGCTACAAGGTGGATACCTCCTCTTCTCTGCTAAAACATAATACCTGATGTTTGGTGTCTTATAAAGAAGAAAATAGGGGCTGGACAGATGGCTCAGCAGCTAAGAGCACTGACTGTTCTTGCAGAATACCTGGGTTTGAATCCCAGCACCTACATGGTAGCTAACAACTGTCT
>NW_008434494.1:0-382 GCF_000622305.1 Nannospalax galili | reverse complement strand
CTCCAATGAGACAACACTATCACCCCATGTGGAAATATATTGCTCCAATGTTCCATCACAGTGCTAAAATATGACTTCTCAATGTTCCATTGTAACATCATTATGCTCCAATGTGCCAAACCTATGTACACGTGTGCCCTTATATTGCTCCAAAGTGCCATCACAATGTTAAAATATTATTTCATAATGTTCCAGTGTTACATCACAAAGTACAATGGTGCCAACAGCATGCTGCACTATGACTTCGCAAAGTTCCAGTGTGAAATTCCAATGCTCCAATGTGATATCACGATGCTCCAATGTGGCAAATCTATCGCCCCATATGCCATTTTATTGCTCCAAAATGCCATCGCAATGTTACAGTGTGACTTGAAAATGTTCC
>NW_008434493.1:0-377 GCF_000622305.1 Nannospalax galili | reverse complement strand
CTTCCTTCCTTCCTTCCTTCCTTCCTTCCTTCCTTCCTTCCTTCTTTCTTGTACTAGAGATTGAACACAGGGCCTTGCACACAGAGGGAACCATTCTACACCTGTGTTATATATAGAACAGTTAATCAAAAGAGGTCTAAGAAAGCAGCACTACAGCACCAAAATAACAGTCATGGGGAAGTGGGTAAGAAGCCCCAACCCTACCTGATGAGTTATATTTGGGAGAGTATAAGTCAGTCTCATTTAAGGGTGAGACTCTTGGTAGGTTGACCAGACTCCAGTGGCTGGACCTACTCCAAAGGACATCTGGGGACACAAGTTTGCGTCTTTCCAGACACACACACACACACACACACACACACACACACACACACACA
>NW_008434492.1:0-382 GCF_000622305.1 Nannospalax galili | reverse complement strand
TCCTGAAGTAATAACTTCCCATCATGCTTTTTGGAGCTTCTCTGCAGTGGCCTTCCATGATGGTAGTGATGTCATAATTTCAGGGATCATTGCAAGATTTGTGTCGAGTATATTTGTCCTTCCTTAGTGATGTGGCAAGGTGATCCTGGACTCATTGTACTTATTTCTAGTGGATCTATCTTCCTAAACAGTTTTGTTCCCTAAAATAAAGCAGTCGTTGGGCTTGGGCTGGGGCTCATTGATAAAACCCTTTCTTTGCATACATGGGGCCCTGGGTTTAATCCCTAGCACCACTTAAATAAAGAACATGAATAAAACGAGTAAACACCCCAAATACTAATACATCTTCATACAGCTCTCAATAAAGATAACTCTTCTGACA
>NW_008434491.1:0-382 GCF_000622305.1 Nannospalax galili | reverse complement strand
GTCTTTCTGCAGGAGTAGGAAATTGTTGAATGTGAAGTCGATCACCCAGGTACCATCTACAAGAAAGCTAAAGCCATTTCCAAAAGTCTCCATTGGGGAGGTATGAGTAAGATGTGGAAGGGATGTCTCCACCTGCTGCAGAGCTTGCTACATCTGTACTGGATCATTTGTATTGAGAGGCCAAGGAGTGAGCATGTGTTTTCTACACATGGAGAAGCTGTACACAGGATCCTGGGCCACAATCATGGAATCAACTACTTTCTATGTCCACACCGTGATGGCACTGGTACTCTATGTCCTGTGTACCCTCAGTCTTCAGAGTTCCTGCAACATCCTGGGTACCACCCAATTCCTGTGTACTCCATGGTGCAGGATCCTCTGG
>NW_008434490.1:0-382 GCF_000622305.1 Nannospalax galili | reverse complement strand
CATGTGTGTAAGTATACCTGTGTCATGCAGTGCCTGTGGAGGACAGAAGAGAGTGTTGGAGCCCCTGGAACTGGAGTTAAAGATGGTTGTTAGCTGCCCTGTGGGTGCTGGGATTCTAACTTGGGTCTTCTGCAAGAACAGCCAGTGCTCTAATCCGCTGAGCCATCTCTCCAATCCCTTTATGCACTTTATTTTGAGACCTTCTAAATTAGATCGTCTCTTTCTGTGGCTAACTGTGAAATCTCTTGCACTTATCATACCCTTTCATAGGTAGCTACTAATGGTTAGTTGTTACCTCTGTAGTGTTTTCTGTATTTTAATTTCCTCCTATGGATTAAACCCAGACTCCCCCCACCCCATTGGACTTATTTCTTGCTTTCCA
>NW_008434489.1:0-382 GCF_000622305.1 Nannospalax galili | reverse complement strand
TCCCTCAACCCAGGTATGTCAAGTTGACACTAAAGCTATCCAGCACACCACGACACCCTGACCAGGTCCCCTATATTGTAGCTTATCTTTACCTCTTCGACTAGCCTCTCGAATGGTTAAAACCCATTTACCCCCTTCTCCCTTGAAGCCCTCCCTTCTGTCTCTGGAGCCCTGACAGCCTCTTCATCAGTCTCACCCACCTCCTGCCCTTTCCCCTTCAACAGAAGACCCCCTTTTAGATCCCCCCTTATCCTCATCCCCAGTCAGCTCCCCCTCTTTCCTTGCCTCTCTTCCACCTCCTTCCACTCCTCCTCCGACCACCCCTGCAGTCCTTACCCCTCCCCACATGCATTCAGGCCAGCCCTATAGGCCTGAGACAACC
>NW_008434488.1:0-382 GCF_000622305.1 Nannospalax galili | reverse complement strand
ATGTGACATCACAATGCTCCAATATGCCAACACTATGGTCCCATGTGCCATTATATTGACCCAATTTGGCATCACAATTTTGCAATATAACTTCACAATGTTACATTTTTATATCATAATGCTCCATTGTGCCATCACAAAGTTACATTTGATTTGACAATGTTCGATTTTGTCATCACAATGCTCCAGGGTGTCATCACAATTCTCCACTGTGAAATAACAATGCTCCAATGTGCCATTACAATGCTCAAAAGTCTCAACAATAGTGCCACGTGTGACATCATATTGCTCCAATATGTCTTGACAATGTTACAATTTGACATCACAATGTTCCAATGTGACATCACAATTCTCCAGTGTGACATCACAATGCTCCAATGTG
>NW_008434487.1:0-382 GCF_000622305.1 Nannospalax galili | reverse complement strand
CTGTTTTTAAACATCATCCACTGTGACAGGGAATCCCGTTTCAAGTTGCAGACCAGGTCATCATGCCTGTCCTGTTGGAAGACACCCTTTTCTCTGGCACCCCATCCTGGCCAGCATCATCTTTCTCATCATGTGACTCTTTCAGGACTGCCATGTGTTTTTTTGTATGCTGGCTTTCTCTTTAAGGTTGAGTATCCTATGTGCTCATAAATTTGGTTTAACTTCATCTTGGCAATACATTCTGCTGCCTTGGTTTTCAATATAAAGTGTAATCAAGCCATCAGTCACCAGATCTTGAATGAACTCAAAGCTTTTCTCACTAGCAAAGTGATTTGCATCATAATAGAGCCTGAAGTTTCTGGTTTGACCCAAATCTTAAAGC
>NW_008434486.1:0-382 GCF_000622305.1 Nannospalax galili | reverse complement strand
GATAGCTCGACATAGAGAGCCAATGAGGATCAGACATGACCTGAGAAGGCTTACTGGGGCCAATGGGACATTGGGAGAGGGGTCTATAAGGCAGTCCCATATCCGGAATAAATGAGTCTGCAGCACCTCTCCTAGCGCCTGCTTCCACCCAACTCCCGGTGTCTGTGTTGACTCTGCGCCACTCACCCCCTCCCTGCCGGGACCCTGAGTCTCCCCTAGGTGGACCTGCAAGGAGACTGCAACATCTGGCCCCTGAACAGGGACCCTCGGTCCCCTCGGTGTTGGCGATGCCCCCAAGTTCGGAGAGTAGGCCCCAGGTTTTGTCTGTACCTTTGGCTGCTTGAGGGTGAGCAAGTGGCCCCCTCCTCTGTCCCCTCTACCC
>NW_008434485.1:0-382 GCF_000622305.1 Nannospalax galili | reverse complement strand
TATGTCACTCTTGAATTAAAAGCTTATTTTTATTTTTTGGAAAGGAAAAAATGAATTAAATGCTTCTAGATAAATAAACATTTAGCAGCTTAATTCATATGAAGACTGATAGTCAACATCAGAATTTTTCTGATGCTAGTCATCTAAGAGGAACCAAATCATTGATTCAAAAGTACTTGTTTGATATTAACTTGACTTCCTTATCAACAGTTTAATGGCATTGTCCTTTTCCCATGCCCCTCTCTGACCTAGCTTATCAGCATCTCTGCACATATTGCCGGATAATAGTATTTCAGATGTTATGTCAGTATGCCAAGTATAAAACGTTATCATTTATTTTAAGAAAAAAGAAGCTTCCTATCCATGGCATAGTTAGTTATAA
>NW_008434484.1:0-382 GCF_000622305.1 Nannospalax galili | reverse complement strand
TTAGCCTTCAAGCCTTCGGGCGGGAGCCTGAGCAAATAATCACCCCTTATGATAAACATCAAATACGGATCCTTACTGGTACTGTGGATATGTGGGCGATTCTCGCCACCTCATTCTCGGGCTCCTTTGATAACCATTTACCCTCCAGTAGATTGTTGACTTTTGTCCAGTGCAATTTAGTATACTTTCCCTCTATTACTAAGCTAGACCCTATCCCTCAGGCTCTTCTTATCTTCACGGACGGCTCAAAGATGGGTCGAGGTGCCTATGTACAGCAGGGGGAAGCACCCACGGTGATCCAGTTCCCGGACACCAATCCTCAGATTGTAGAATGCAAAATTGTTCTCACTGTTCTCAGAAAATTTCCACAACCCATTAACAT
>NW_008434483.1:0-382 GCF_000622305.1 Nannospalax galili | reverse complement strand
TTGCGCCCCCCCCCCCCCCCAGGTAGTTGTGCAAATTTGCGAGGAGTGGGGGAGTGTCCTCGGTGGTCATGGAGACCGCGCATGCTCCAGGAGTGCAGGGTCCAGGGGAGCAGCCAGGGGAGCCTGGGCCACAGGAGGCGGAGAACGCCTAGGACACCATGAGACCCTCCCTGACCGCGGTGTGCACCCTACGGGGCGGGGAGGGGCTGCGGGCCTGGCCTTCCGGGCGAGGTGTTCCTCCCCGGGGCGCAGCGCGGTGGGCAGGAGATTGGCAGGCTGCAGACCCAGTGCCAGGAGCCGAGTATCTGCCCCACGAAGCCTGGGTTCGAGGCCAGCCTCTTCCTGCCCCGCTGGCCCCGAGGCCCGGAGCCTGGCGCCGGGG
>NW_008434482.1:0-382 GCF_000622305.1 Nannospalax galili | reverse complement strand
ACATGACTGAAATTTAACATGTCAGACAAGAAGTGCAGTTACGTGATTTCTCTTTTCTTCAACTGTTCGTAAAGGATGACAAAACCAGTGTGTCTGGTGAGTTCTTCCGATCATTTCCAGTCCCATTGGTTAAGCCATTACAGTGGAGGGACTGGATTCTAGAATGTTCTCAGTATTCTGATCTAACTATCAAACATTTCTGGATGGTGTTCTGCAAGGTACATTCAAGTACACCCTTCTCAATAAGCAACTCACCAAACCTCTTCTTCCTGATCCCTGTTGTGCAACCTCATGTAAGGATTTAACTAACCACCACAAATCTTGCTTTTTCCATATATATAATATATGTATATTATTGTAATATATCTCCAGTTGTATTTTA
>NW_008434481.1:0-382 GCF_000622305.1 Nannospalax galili | reverse complement strand
ACCAACCCCAAAGGACACATAATGTTAGCACATCATTGCTCAAAGCTTTATCATCATTTCTAGAGATATTTTAAAAGAGAATAACAAAATCCTTTTAAATTTTAATATTCTTTTTAAATTTTAACAATGCTTCTTCACTGTGTCACCAAGAAAAATATATATATATGTGTGTGTGTGTGTGAATAAGTGTGTTAGTGTGTGTTTGTGTGTGCATGTCTGTGTGTCTGAGACAGTGGCCTGTGTGTGAGCATGTGTGTGGTTATACATGTACATGTCTGTATGAATGTGCTTACATGTGAGTGTATGCATGTATATAGGTACAAATATGTGACTGTGTATGTGAATGCGTGAGTGTGCATATGTGTACATGTGTCATGTGTGT
>NW_008434480.1:0-382 GCF_000622305.1 Nannospalax galili | reverse complement strand
AAAAAAAATTAAGGTTAGCGAGTGAAGGGCCCAGGGCGACCTCCCACCTGGTTCTCCACTCATTTCATGCCCCGTGAACTTCTGCTGCTACTCCAGCTCTGTGTTTGAGCTTTCCATAGTGAAGAGTCCAGGAACCACACTGACACTGCCCATATTTAACTGCATTTCTAGTTACATAGAAGTTGTTGGGAAAGGATTCTTAAAATACTGGCAATGAAGATGGCAGTTGGCAGTAAACTACAACACCCTTTAGACTTAGAAGAGAATAATGCCCGTCTAGGTTCACTTACAAGCAGGTAAAGTTTAGTTATATGACAAGATGTAAGGAGTTATATGTCTCCTGGCCCCTCACTTTATCTTCCTTGACTGAAATGGGCTGTGG
>NW_008434479.1:0-382 GCF_000622305.1 Nannospalax galili | reverse complement strand
GCTGACCTACAGAAATGTGATTGCATCTCTTCTAAGGCCACACAGGAATGTCTTCATTCAACCATGGATAGTGACTTCCCCCACAGCCTCAGAAAATGGCAAAAGACCCTCCCTATGGCTTCCACAGTTTATATATCCTTAGCCCCTTTCCTTCCTCCAGCTAGGGCCAACTGGTTGGCTGGGAGATGTGGCTGACTCACCCTGCCCATACTCTTGCAGAGGATAACAGTCAACAAGTTTAGCAGGGATGATCCTAGACAAGAGGATGCCACCCACCTTGGGAAGGTGGCATCTGTCTGAAGACAGTTCTGTGCAACAATGAAATATCACCCATATTTTCAACTGTGTGGACACTTGGTCCCAGCCTTTTGACATTGTTTTT
>NW_008434478.1:0-382 GCF_000622305.1 Nannospalax galili | reverse complement strand
CCAAAAAGGGGATTCTCTAGAGGCACAAAGAAATAGGAGAGCGGACCTCGCGGCTAGAGAAGCAGCCCTAATGGCCCCTAACCTGCTGGTTCGTCCTGCCTGAACCCCTCCTACCAGAAGAGCCCTCCTACTCAGCTCAGGATGACCAGGATTTAGCTTCTCTACAAAACACTAAGAACAAGAACAGATGGAGCTACACCCTTGATAGGCAGCTCATTCTATCATATAAGTTGGCAGAAGACCAATATATAAACTCCACAGAGAGACTCACTTAGGAAAAAGAAAGTTACAAGAACTCCTGACTCCATGCCATATTTTTGACCAATTCAAAATTATTGAAAGCTGCCTTTCCAAATGTCTTCCATGTCAGGTTACTAATCCA
>NW_008434477.1:0-382 GCF_000622305.1 Nannospalax galili | reverse complement strand
GAAAGAGTAAATGAAGTTATCAGAAAAAAGCGATGGGGAGATATGGGAGGACTTGGAGGGGAGGGAGTGGGCATGGATTTGGTCAAAACACCTTTATGCATGTATGAAATTCCAATAAGTTATTTTTTTAAGTGGTGGTATAGAAGAATCTTCCCTGCAACTGAATACTAACAGACCTTGCCCAGCTTCTCTAGCATGTAGAACTGCCAAATAAAATTCAGGATAAATGGGAATGTCAGGTAAACAATAGGTAGCTCAGAGCATGGAATCTGGCAGCAGTGACAGTGGCCCACTGCGGTAGAGGCTGTGGGTCTGGAGGGTCCCAGGCAGGAGTGACCTGGGGCCTGCAGATGCTGTTGGAGGCCCTGAGGAAGTGGTGAGT
>NW_008434476.1:0-382 GCF_000622305.1 Nannospalax galili | reverse complement strand
ATTTTTCCCATTTAAGACAGTTCTATAAGCCTCCATGTGGCATGAACAGATTATAACACTGTTACCACATAGCCTTCTTTTCCGTTCTCTTCTGGGTATTAAGTCCTCTTGATATTGTGTCTGAACTCATTTTCGCCTGCCTTATAGTAGTTCCAAGACTTCCTATGTCACACAACAATTACAAAACCACTGAATCAGAAAACTATGCCTGGTGTCATGCTGGGTTTCATAGCATCAGGAGATGATAACAGATGCAACTGGCAAGAGTTAGTATCTTTCCATTTTAATTGCATATATTAGAACTGGCAAAGGTTTCTTCTAAGATGTGATGATTAGTGTTAATTAATAAGATGGAAGAACTGAAAAGCACCAAAGAGATGAG
>NW_008434475.1:0-382 GCF_000622305.1 Nannospalax galili | reverse complement strand
GGAGGCAGAGGCAGGTGGATCTCTGTGAATTCAAGGCTAGCCTGGTCTACACAGTGAGTTCTAGGCCAATTGGGGATACAGGGAGACCCTGTCTCAAAAACAAAAAACACAAAAAAGCACAGTGCAACTTTAAAAGTCCCACAGCCTTCAAATAATTCTATCACTTAAAAGTTCAGTGTCTCTTTAAAATGATCGAAAGTCTCTTAACTGTGGGCACTTGTGTAATAAAAAAAATGTTACATCCTTTCAAAAAGGAATAACCGGGCAAACTTAAGCAAAACCAAAATTCAGCAATGTACCTCAGTATTCAGTGTCTGGGAT
The DNA here is from genome assembly GCF_000622305.1 of Nannospalax galili. Taxonomy (NCBI): domain Eukaryota; kingdom Metazoa; phylum Chordata; class Mammalia; order Rodentia; family Spalacidae; genus Nannospalax; species Nannospalax galili. Next base: position 61 of record NW_008434475.1, on the reverse strand, counting down.
CTACTCACAATCTTCTGGCCTCCAAAAGGTTCTCTGACTCTGCCATCCACCACATACACAC
>NW_008434474.1:0-382 GCF_000622305.1 Nannospalax galili | reverse complement strand
ATAAATAAATAAATAAATAAATAAATAAATAAATAAATAAATAGTAAGTAATTTTTTTAAATTCATAATAAACTATGCATAATGCCGCTTATGGAACTGTACAATTAAATGGCTAAAATGGTAACTTTTATGTACGTATATATTTTAACGCACAGCTTGAATTCTTAGACTCTCTTGAAGTCTCAGAAGTTCCTGTGGGGTTGTGATGCGCCCAGTGCACAGTAACTGCATTTTTAGATTCCCAAGGCCTGGGGGTCCAAGTCATGCAGCTCACAGGCCCTATCAGCCTCTTTTCTCCTCTCTCCACTTATCCACAACCTCATACCCATGCCAAGCTTCAACTCCCCACAAGGCCCCACATGCCCCAGAGCCCTCCTTTTTA
>NW_008434473.1:0-382 GCF_000622305.1 Nannospalax galili | reverse complement strand
GGTTAGTGTTAGGGTTAGGGTGAGGTTTAGAGTCAGAAATAGGTTTAGATAAGGGTTAGGGTAGGGTTTTGTTTAGGTTTATTGTAAGTTTTATGGTTAGGGTAAGGTTTAGAGTGAATAAAAAGTTTAAAGTAGGGCTAGGGTTAGGTTTGGGTTTAGGGTTAAGGTTAAGGTTAGGGTTAATGTTAAGAACAGTTATGGTTAGGGATAGGTTTAGTTGTAGTGTTAGGTTAAGGTTACAATGAGGATTATGCATAGGGTTAGGGTTAACAGAGTTAGGCATAGGGATAGGCTTAATGATAGTTTTAGGTTAAGGTTACGGTTAGGGGTACATTTAGGGTTAGGTTTAATTATGGGTTAGGTTTAATTTTAGGGTTATATT
>NW_008434472.1:0-382 GCF_000622305.1 Nannospalax galili | reverse complement strand
TACCTATTTGCCTCCCACGACATTATGACTCGGCATGAAGGCCTTGTACTGTGGTCATGGGCCTTCCAGACTCCAGAGCCAGGTTCAAAATAAACAACTACTGTTTACAAATTACCCAGTCTATGAAATTGCTGCACCACAGAAAATGGACTAAAGTAATTTAAAGAAAAAGTAACACAAATGATCAGTAACATATATTATTCAGTCATACTCATCATTCAATAAATGATCCCTTTATGATACATACGATCCCTTTTGTGTTGTTACCAGACATGGATAGATTAATGGATTCTAAAACTGACATTTGAGTTTGGCTGGTCAGTTGGTTGGCTTTACATTTTAAAAGCCTAAGAGTGTGAAATGAATCTTAAAAAGATATGGG
>NW_008434471.1:0-382 GCF_000622305.1 Nannospalax galili | reverse complement strand
ATATATATATGAGAAGTTAATTCTGCTGACCCAACACCTGGTGGCCTCCTCTAGGCCTCCTATCACAGTCTCCCTAAGAATGAGATAGATGAGAAGAAGAGTCTGAATTGCCAGAGTACTTGAAGTGATCATTAGGATACAAAGCATAACAAGGGAGGATGGCCTGTATTCTGCCTTCTGGCAGTGCTGAAAATCTTGCTGAAGACTAAGAAGAGGTAGAGTCTTCAGGTACACATTGCATAAATCTCAGTAGACAACTTCAATCTCAATTTCCTAAAAGCTGTGGTCATGGATGGACAGTCACTTCTGCCAGACACCAGAATGATTGGATAGAAAGTGCCCGAGGAGTGAGGCTGTAGACATGAGGGCATCTCTAGAGGTA
>NW_008434470.1:0-382 GCF_000622305.1 Nannospalax galili | reverse complement strand
AGCCTTTCTATATACCAATAGCAAGCAATTGGAAAAAGAGTACAGGGAAATCCTCCATTCACAATAGCTGAAAAAAATTAAAATATCCTGGAATAAACCTGACCAAAGACATCAATCTCTACAACAAAATTTTTAAATCTTTAAAGGAAAAGATTGAGAAAGACACCAGAAGATGGAAGGACCTTTCATGCTCATGGATTGAAAGAATTAATATTGTGAAAATGACTGTCCTATAAAAAGCAACATATACATTCAATGCAATCCCAATAAAAATCCCCATGTTGTACCTCACAGAATTAGAAAAAAATCCATAAGTTTGTATGGAAGCACAAAAGATCCTGGACAGCCAAAGCAACCTTGAACACAAAGAGCAACGCTGGGG
>NW_008434469.1:0-382 GCF_000622305.1 Nannospalax galili | reverse complement strand
GCATTCTGGATTGTTTTATACCAGGCGTTCTTCAAGAGTCACCCAGCGCCTTCAGCTGAGCGTACCATCCAGCAGTGTTGTGAAAATATCCTGCTGAATGCTGCTTGGCTAAAACGAGACGCAGAGAGCATCCACCAGTACCTCCTTCAACGGAAAGCCTTGTCACCCCTGGTGTGAACCTGAGCCAGCCTGCTGGGGTCCTGCTGCTCCTCCAGATGAGGTGGAGCCACCGAACAGCTGGTCCACATGCCAAGAATTTGGAGTCTTTTTTTCAAACCAGTAGGAGTTGGACAATGAATGTAGTTAACTGGTTCCTGCTCACACTCCAGAATTAAATTTTATTGAAAAAGGAAAATCAGCAATTCAGCGAAAAATAAAAAAA
>NW_008434468.1:0-382 GCF_000622305.1 Nannospalax galili | reverse complement strand
TTGGAAATCCACCTATCAAGTGGGACCCTCAGGAAGGCTTCAACTGCATGGGGGCCCACAATTTGAAGATCTTATCCTAATGTCAGCTTCATAGCCTCCTTCACCAAAATGGCTGTGGCTGCTATGGAGTGCAAACAACTTGGCCACCCTGTAGTGACTGGATTAAGTCTTTTAGAGAGACAGGCCACATGTCTCCTCCATGGTCCCAGCACTTGGGTAATCACTCCCTTAGCTGTACCCCATGTCCCATGTAGAAATGGCCGAAATGACTTAGTCACATCAGGCAACAGTAAGGCTAGGGATTGAGAAAAGGCCTATTTCAATTGGGGAAAGGCCTTGTTCTAGTCCTTGCCCCACTTAAAGTTCTCTCCAGTGACCTTTT
>NW_008434467.1:0-376 GCF_000622305.1 Nannospalax galili | reverse complement strand
AGTGACCTACCCCTTCCAGCTAGGACCACCTAAATTTTCCAGAACCTCCCAAAATACCACCACCAGCTGGCAACAAAGCTGTCATTCTATGAGCCTTCAGTAGGGAAACCTCATACCCCAACTGCACTTCACCCCCAGGGGTTCGGCCTCTACACAGGGTCTGAGCATGGGTCTCAGAGCAAGTCTGGACATAGCTGCCTCCTCTTATTTTATCTCAAGACAGTAAATAGCCTTTATGCTTCCATATGCTTTCCTGAGAGGACTTGGGATTCTTTTATTGCTGGATAGATCGATGTGAAGAATTTCCCTGGACGAAGTTGCTTAGAGGGTGTGTGTTTGTGTTTGTGTGTGTGTGTGTGTGTGTGTGTGTGTGTGT
>NW_008434466.1:0-382 GCF_000622305.1 Nannospalax galili | reverse complement strand
TTCCACTGTGACATCACAATGCTCCAATGTGACATTACAATGCTTCAGTGTTGCATCACAACGCTCCAAGATGCCAACACAGTGTTAAAATATGACATCAAAATGTTCCACTGTGACATCACAATGTTTCAAAAAGACATCACAGTGCTCCAATATGCCAACATTATCGTGCCATGTGCCATTAAATTGCTCCAATATGCAAACAAAATGTTACAATATGACTTCACAATATTCCATTTTGACAACACAATGCTCATTGTGCCATCACTATGCGCAATTGTGTAACTACTGTGATCCATTGTGTTGTCACTATGCACAATATGTGATCATCGTGCTCAATGTCCCCTCAAAATCCCACAATGTGACATCACAATGCTCCATG
>NW_008434465.1:0-382 GCF_000622305.1 Nannospalax galili | reverse complement strand
TTGTGACCTTGTCCTTGGCCTCTACCCTAATACCTTAAGACCTTTGCTTTTGGAGACATCAACAAACTCTCAAACTGGTAAGAGCACAATTATTTTACTGCATATGGAATTCCACTTAATGCAATAGACTGTTTCTTCATAGGTCAATATGTGGGCTAGAGTCACTCCCATGAGTTCTGGTCTGATTATAACTTATTCCCTTCAACTGTCTTAGTGCCTGGAAGGGTTCTGTGTGATTTCACTTTTATCTTCAGCCTGAGTCCTGAGCTGCTTTACATAAACATGGTGCACTGAGATTTGCAAACATAGGCAATTACTACTAAGAGAGAGAAGTCCCCTGCACACAGAAAATCATTGAGCAACACCATCAGCCAAGCCATCG
>NW_008434464.1:0-382 GCF_000622305.1 Nannospalax galili | reverse complement strand
TCACTGCTAAAGATTGGAGAGGGGAGATTTTAAGATCCAGAGGTGGTGGATGAATATAAGAAAACCATGCTTTCTAGACACAACAGGGCAATTACACACATGAATTTACAGAGCTTGAGCACATGCACAAGTCCTTCACAAGTCCAAGGCAGGCAAAAATCCAGCATGAATGGGGGAGGTGGGCAAGAAGTCCCACCCCAGTGGAGAAACTATTGGCAAATTGTAGCTGATGGGAGAATGAGAGCCAGTTTTCTTTAAGGGTATGATGCTGGGTAAGTTGACCAGGCTCCTGGTGATGACCCACATCCAAGAACATATGAGGAACATAGAGTAGAGTTGATAGGCTTAAAAATTAGAGGGCATCATGTCAAGTTAGTGTTCC
>NW_008434463.1:0-382 GCF_000622305.1 Nannospalax galili | reverse complement strand
TCAAATGTGATTCATGTAAGAAACCAGAAAGTACATTTTTATACCATTTTAAATAATTTAAATTTGAATAGCCATTGGGTAAAGCTCCATTTTGGACCTAATAGCCCTGTATACTGTCAGATCTGGGATCTGGCTATGATGGTTGAAATGTTACCGTAGGCAGTCTGCCACATGCCTGAGGGGACAGAACCCATCCCAGTGCACCTGAGTGTTCACACTCAAATTACCACGCCAGCTGTGACCAAAGAACAAAAGAAGCAAACCTTGTTTCCTGTGGGCTTGACAAGGTTGACCATCAGGATGCAGCTGGTGCTTGGAGCTGAAAGGCCTCAGCAAGGCCAGGGCAGGCTGAGCTACAAGGCACATGTCAAAGCTTTGCCCT
>NW_008434462.1:0-382 GCF_000622305.1 Nannospalax galili | reverse complement strand
TCCACTACCGCACCAGTGGATCTATGTGTGAAAGTGGCACGACTGGTGAGTAAACAGCTGCTTTCTGATTGAAGTCCAGGTCTGGTATTGTAAACATGATCAAAGTCTACTGCTGAGGTGGGGGCTCATAGGCTCTCTTGGTGAAGCTACTGCCATTGTTTTGCTAAATGGATATGATATACCTGTCAAACTGCTGTCTAAATGTTTAAGTTTGTGCTCATGTACTAGTGTTACTTTCAGCTTTGCTTTGATTAGAAAAGTCTCCCTCCCCCAGTGGTAGTGGTTACTAAGTGAAAGCGGATTGCTCGGACCTACATGGAACATCTATATCACCCACTCCAAGGCTCAGGAAACATCACAGAAAAGGAGGTACAGGAAGGGG
>NW_008434461.1:0-382 GCF_000622305.1 Nannospalax galili | reverse complement strand
CAAGTAGTTTTTGATTCTGGAAAATGTCTTACTTAAGGCACACAACCCTTATAAGCTATTTTTTTTTCTGTCTTGTAGGTGAGCAGCTACACAACAATAAAAAAAAATCGTATAAATTAATTTCGTCATAGTAAGACCCAGAAAGACAATGCCATTTTTATTTACTAAGTGTTTTATCTTCAGTGCCAGGAAGAATACAATGTCACACAAAGAAATCATTGTTTAGAACTTGATTCTTCTCAAGCTTCTTGCTGGTAGTTGACGATTGGAAAACTTAATAAAAGAATGACATTTGGGGGGCTAGAGAGTTGACTCTGATCAAGAGCACTAACTGTTCTTGCAGAGGACCCAGGTTTGATTCCCAACACCCACATGGCAGCTA
>NW_008434460.1:0-382 GCF_000622305.1 Nannospalax galili | reverse complement strand
CAGTGGCAGACTATGGGTGCCACTAGCACTGGTCCTGGTGCAGTAAGTGGTAGTTGATGGTCTGTATGCTGTAGGACTGGTCCTAGAAGGAGAGTGTGAAGATCAAGTATACACCAGGTCACAAGGTAGTCAAATACACAGAGCAGTCAAGTGCTCTATAGTACCAGCGGGTCATGCTGTAGATGACTTGTTGGCAAGGTATATGTTTCATTTTTTGGAGGACAGACACGGTGGATGCAAAGTGCAGCAGGCAATCCTGGGACCGTGAGTCTTGGATGACTAGTGACCATTATGCACCAAGATCAGGAAGCAACTGCTGGCACCAGAGACTTCATAATCACAGGTCACTTTGAGGTACTTGTTGGCCATCAGGTACTTGCTC
>NW_008434459.1:0-382 GCF_000622305.1 Nannospalax galili | reverse complement strand
CCTTTAATCCCAGCACTCAGGAGGCAGAGATAGGTGGATGTCTGTGAGATCGAGACCAGACTAGTCTACAAAGGGAGTCCAGGTTAGCTGAGGAGACAGGGAGACCCTGTCTCAAAAAAGACCAAAAAAAAAATGAAGTCCCTCTAAGTCAAATACAGAAGCACGGGACAGGGCCGGACCTACTGATGCTACTACAAACTCTAAAAATGTGGTTTTCTAAAAAATCCCTAAGAGGGTCATATACCTTAAAAAACACATGTACATATACAATCTGATTAGGGCCTTATATTTCAGACAAAATTTGAATGAAAATTCAATACCGAGGGGCTGGAGAGATGGTTCAGGGGTTTAGAGTACTGGCTGCTCTTGCAGAGGATCTGGG
>NW_008434458.1:0-382 GCF_000622305.1 Nannospalax galili | reverse complement strand
AACATAAGCTCTACACAGGTTCAAGACCGACAAAATTCCAGCATGGAGCAGGGAGGTTGGCACAAAATCTCACGCCTACCTGGCTGAAGAACTTATTGGCAATTGACAGCTGCTGGGAGAGGAAAAGTCAGCATGGCCCCTAGCAGCTGGACCATGCTCCAGGAGATAGCCCCACACCCAAGAGTATTTGGGCAAAGCAAATTGGACTTATTGGGCTTTATTTTTTAAAAAGAGCATACAGAGTTGGTGGGTAGAGAGGTAAGGGTGAATCATGGAGGAGATGGGGGAGGAACGGAAATGTGATAAAAATATAGTGTGAAATTCTCAAAGAATTAATAAAAATATCTCTTTAAATAGCAACCCAGCTTCCAGATTTTCGTTA
>NW_008434457.1:0-382 GCF_000622305.1 Nannospalax galili | reverse complement strand
AAAACTGGCAACCACAACTGGCCAGTGTGCAGAGAACAAGAGTCTGCAGAGTGATTATCCCTGAATTGGACACCTGTATCAAATTTCTGCCTCTAAAGGTCCAGGGTTTTCCAGACAGCTGGTCAGGTACTCATATGAACTCAGCAATGGTGACGGCATGCACAAGTCCCATGTAACCTCAAGCTAGACAAAATCCCAGCACAAAAGTGAGCTGGTGGGTTAGAAACTCCAACCCTCCCTGAGGAACTACTGGAAACTAATGACTGCTGGGAGGGGGACAGTCAGTCTCATTTAATGTTGAGACTCTTGGTAGGCTAACAGGGCTCCAGTGGATAAATGCACACTGCAGCACATTTGGGGAACAAACCTGCCTCTAGGCTTT
>NW_008434456.1:0-382 GCF_000622305.1 Nannospalax galili | reverse complement strand
GTTACGAATATGTATGTTAATGTTCTGTGACATACACTCAGGAAAGAGGCTATTCTCTAAGTTAAGCAAATTGAATTTATATACAGCTTTACTCTGTATTTCACTGTGAAAAAGTGAATGCTGTTTTAGGACCAACAAGATTGGTCCCAAGGATTGTTTCAGGAGATGGATTCCTGACTTATCCCTGGCTCTTAAAATAAAGGTGATCTTAAGATTTCATCGAAGCAAATAAAAGTTACTGTGTTCCTCAAAAGAGAGTATTTAATGCTGAGTGTGGTGGCACACATGTTTAATCTCAGCACTGAAGAGGTATAGGCAGGGGAATCAGAATTCAAGACCAATAGAGGCCAGTCTGAGCTACATGAGACTATGTCACAAAAAA
>NW_008434455.1:0-382 GCF_000622305.1 Nannospalax galili | reverse complement strand
AAAAAGGGGGCTCACTCTGTCTCGAGGCTTGTTCAAGGCCACGGGCTTAGTCAAGAGCAAGAGCAGAAATTAAAATACAAACCTTATTGTTCCTTGCCCAGGACTGTTTCCTGCACTGATAGCTTTGCATGTGACTCTCAGTCATCTTTGGATGGAAGAATCCTATGAAAAGCCCGAGGGGGTGTCTAGGGAAGGCTCTGGCTACCTGCCGCCATCATTCTGGCAGCCTTCGGGTGGTCTTTCTTCTTCCGGAACCTTCCATATTTCTCTTTGAAATGCCCATCTTTCATTGTGCCACTTACTTTTCAGCAATGTCCCCAGACACAGAACTGAGCTTGAAGAACATGCCTTGGTCCTCAGGTTTCACTTTTCTTGGTACACG
>NW_008434454.1:0-382 GCF_000622305.1 Nannospalax galili | reverse complement strand
AGTAGTAGTAGTAGTAGAAGTAGTAGTAGTAGTCTTTAAGCATTTCAACTCCCTGGACTCTCCTGAGTGGTATCAGTTCCAAGCCTCTAAGTAAAGAAAGAGTGAAAACATATTGAGAAGGCTCACACATTGTCTTCCCAGTGAAGGCTGATGTCATTGATGCCTCCAAAAGCTCAATTGAGGCATTGCCTCCATAGGATTGAGTTGTGACTGTGTTTATAAGGCATTTTCTTAATTGTTGGTTGATGAGGGGAGGGAAGGCCCAGCTTACCATGGGTGGTTCCACCTTTGAGCAGGTAAGCATAGATTGTGTAAGAAAGCAGGCTAAGCATAAGCCATTGGAACAAGCCAGTCAGCAGCATTTCTCCGTGGTCTGTGTTTC
>NW_008434453.1:0-382 GCF_000622305.1 Nannospalax galili | reverse complement strand
CATTCTCAGCAATAATAAGGACAGGAGTGTGTGGGATTGTCTGTTAGGAGTTGGGCATGCATGAGGACATGGTGGCGAGTTCTAAATACGGTCAACAGACATTGCGTGAAAGCCTCAAAGAATTAATACTGATCTTTCCAGCAGAGCTTCATGGAAATGGAAAACCGTAAAGTCAGAGCTGTGGTCATTTCACTGCAGATCTGCTGTGCGGTGTGCGCTTCCAGACCGTACCTGACGGCACGACGTACTCAATAGAACTTTCAGGGATGCCTTTGTCCACAGCCACTGCCACAAACTCTTGTCTTTCCTCTTGAGTCAAATAACCACGATTTCCTGCATTGTGTGGTCATGAGACAGAGGAGATTCCCATTAGGATGCTGAG
>NW_008434452.1:0-382 GCF_000622305.1 Nannospalax galili | reverse complement strand
GGTTCTTAAGACTCTCGAATGTTGGCTTGAGTTTTATTACCTTTGTGTTCTGTAACTGACACACAGAATACATTCAGAAAGTTGGATAATATTGATATTTGAAGATAATTGCACACAAAAATTTAAATTATGTATTTGTTGTGTGTGTGTATGTGTGTGCACCTATCCTCTGAGTGACTGTGTAGAAGTTAGAAGTTGACATCAGGTGTCTTCCCATATTGATGTTCACCTTGTAATAAAATGTTTAATTTTTATTCCTGTTTATTTATTTAATTTATTTATTTTGGTTGTGTATGTGATGACAACAATAGATAAATCATAAAATAAAGAAATATTTATGTTCAATCCTGTGCAAAACACTAGAAATAGCTGTAAAATGGAA
>NW_008434451.1:0-382 GCF_000622305.1 Nannospalax galili | reverse complement strand
TACCCAGCTTAAAATACCCTTTTTCCAACAGTAATATTTTCTGGGACTTACATGCTTCACCTCGGCCAGTTGTTTTCAGGAAGTCAGGACACTCTGATAATTAAGTTTCTTCTGGTGTTTTTGTTTTTGTTTTTGTTTTGAAGTTTTTATTTTGCTTTTAATTCCACATATGTGTCTGCATGTGTGTGAGGGCTGCAGAGGCCAGAAGAGGGCATCAGATCTCCTGAAGCCAGAATTTCAGGCAGTTATGAGCCACCTGATGTGGATGGGTGCTGGGAACTGAACTCAGGTCCTCTGCAAGAGCAGTAAATGGTCTTCACCACTGGGCCATCACTCTAGCCTCCTTATTTATATTTTGTTGGATTTTTTTCTTGAGACCATT
>NW_008434450.1:0-382 GCF_000622305.1 Nannospalax galili | reverse complement strand
GTTAGGGTTACCCTTAGGTTTATGGTAGGGTTAGGGTTAGCATTAGGATTGTTTTAGGGTTTAGGTATAGTTTAGAGTTCGGGTTAATGTTAGGATAATTTTAAGGTTAGGACAGGGTTACAGTTCAAGTTAGATTTAAGTTTAATCTTATGTTTAGAGTTAGGCTTAAGTTTAGAGTTAGGGTTGGGGTTAAAGTTAGGGTGATGTTGATTGTTAGGGTTAGGGTTATGGATAAGATTAGAGATTGGGTTATGATTATGTTTAGGGTTAGGGTGTGGGGACTTGGTGATAGAAAACAACTCAACAGAGAAGAGAAATAAAGACCATATGAGCATGGTGATAAGAAATGGAAACCTAACAGTTCTGGGAAACAGAAACCTAG
>NW_008434449.1:0-381 GCF_000622305.1 Nannospalax galili | reverse complement strand
TTTCTTGTTATGTAGCCTTTAGCTATACATATGGACTTTTAAAGAATTATACTTGATGGCTTTAATCTTTGGTTATACTTTTTCCTTTTGGGTGCTTAAAATCATGCAGTTGGCCCAGATTAACCAATTTATTTTTGTTCTTAAGGTCATTTTAAGATCTGTTCCTCAGGGGTCACATAGGCTTGGGAGGAGCTCCCGACTCCTTTTACCAGTTCTTTCTTTGTGGAGATAAGTCAAAGGTCATACTTGACCATGGCTGTTTTCACTTGCAAGCATAGAGGAAATGTTTCCTCTATGTTGACCCTCCTGTTTGTAGACTAGACACTTGCTCAAGTCCATCTCGTGGGATCTCCATGGCCTCCTTGATCAAGAGGACAGGTG
>NW_008434448.1:0-381 GCF_000622305.1 Nannospalax galili | reverse complement strand
TTTTACTATGTATGATCTTCCTAGAGCCACTCCAGGAAGTGCTGGGTTAGACTTGGCAGCAAAGAAAGTTTATATACTCTCCTTCATGGGAGCAACCCAATTAATAGAGACCTCTGTTAAAGGAGGTCTGCCTTTGGGCACATTTGGTTTAATAATAGGCAAAAGTTCAAATTACAGAAAGAATTTTGAAGTAATTCCAAGAGTCATAGACTCTGATTTTACTGGAGAAATAAAAATAATGATTAGATCTCTTAAAGAAGTGGTACAAATATATAAAAATCAGAGAGTGGCCCAAATTTTAATACTGAATTATGTTAATTTACCTGCTCCCATTCTTAAAACAGAAAGAGGGGATCAAAGATTTGGATCCACTGAAGCTGT
>NW_008434447.1:0-381 GCF_000622305.1 Nannospalax galili | reverse complement strand
AGATGCTTCATAGCCATCTTTAGTTCTTCTTTTGAGAACTCTCTGTTCAGCGCTTTAGCCCATCTTTTAATTGGTTTACTTCCTTTCTTGATTCTTTGTTTATTTGAGTTCTTTGTATATTCTGGGTATTAAACCTCTGTCAGATGTGTCACTGGTGAAGACTTTCTCCCACTCTATGGGTTTTCTCTTTTCTTCCTTGGTTGCTTCTTTTGATATACAGATTTTAAGTTTAATGAGATCTCATTTGTTGATTCTTGATCTTGTTTCCTGGTGTTCAGTTTAGAAAATCCTTTCTTATACCTATATATTGTAGATTATTGCCAATGTTTCTTTCTAACAGTTTCAGAATTTCAGGCTTCACATTGAGGTCTTTGATCCATT
>NW_008434446.1:0-382 GCF_000622305.1 Nannospalax galili | reverse complement strand
TGGGGAAAGAGACCAACAACTGAAGTGGGGTGAGGAGAGAGTGTGGGGGGAGGAAATGTTAACCTGCTGTGCCATTCAAATAGGCTTGATGAAGGTGGCTGCAGTGGCATGGTTAATGCAGTGGTCAGTGAGATATATAACTAAGGTGAGGCCTTCTAAAGAGTCAAGGTCAGTGGGAGAGATCCCAGGGTGGCAGCCATATTGTAGATGGTATGGGATGGCACATGAGTATGGAGAGGCTCTGAAAACAGCAGAATGTCTGGAACAGATTCTGCAATTTCTGGGAGTAGCACAACAGGGACAGAAATGTCAAAAAGCAGCTGCAGAAGCAGCTTGGCCACTGCTATTGATAATAAGAAATCTGTCCCAGGCAGAGGCCTTA